>NC_061113.1:90919927-90950808 GCF_002878395.1 Capsicum annuum
CTCAGAATACTCAAATCATGGGTGCTTATAGCACAAGAGTTCATAAAATTACAAATCTCAAGTAGGGCTCAATAACCCATAATTCAATCTCAAGTTAAAACTCATCAAAAGCATAATAGATAGCATCTAGATTCATAACTCATGTAGAAATCTAGAAATTTCAGCAATTTGTCTCAAAATCTCAACATACTCATATGCTTCAATATCTCAAACATTTCAACTATGAATTTCTCAAGGATTAAAATCATGGGGTATAGACCCAGCTGCAATTTCCCAAGAAAACATGTAAAAATCATACCATTAGACTCTCAACTCATAGGAAACATCAAAATATCGCAATCAATAATAATGGGTGAAAAACCCTAATTGAAATTCATGTAAAATCTCATAGATTGCAGAAAATCATAGTTTAAATAAGCTTTTGAGCACAAGGATGAAAGGATTACCCTTGTTCAAAAACCGACATACCTTAGATAACGAAACTGGATGAACGAGCTTGCTTACTCTTCTTATTACTCTTGAGAGAGGGTTCTTGTAACTTTTGAACTTGAAGAACTCAAATCTCGACTCAATTTGTAGAATCCATGATGAGTTCTTGGATTTCTTGGAGAAGGGTTTTAGATTTGCTCTTGAGGGATAAAACCTAGCCTTTGGATGTTTTGGGAGACAATGAGGCCATCAGGTTCATTTGAAATATATCTGAGGGTTAAAAGGGAAAAGACCCAAAAACCCCTTTTAAAAAAGACTTTAAAATACTGAACTGGAACTGCGGTGGTCTAAGCAACGGTCCGTCGCTTAGCCCGAAGGTCTGTCGGATCATCCGTCATGCGCTGGTGAAAAAAACAACATACTGCCTTAGTGTGACGATCGAAGCGGCAGTCCGTGGCTTAGCCTGATGGTCCGTCGAATCATTCAGCGCATATTGGCCAGGATGAGGCCACACAGCCTGAGCACGATGGTCCCAACGATGGTCCATTGTAGCCTTGACATTTCATCATTTTGAACATTGAACTTGGGCAAGAAAAGAGAGTTACTACCTTAGTTGCAATGGGACGAGCGACGGACCATTGCAGACTCGACGGTCTGTCGGATCGTCCGTCACACCTGGGGCGGTTCCGGCAACTCTCAGTAAAATGGTCATAACTTTTCACCCCGCTACTGGATTTGGACAAAATTGGTATTATTGGAAAGATAATTGCATTCTCTACATGACAAAAAGTCAAATTTATGAAAATTATATATGGTTTAAATACCAATCACTTCGTAATTCACTTCTCAATCTTTTAGAGTTAGAATTACACTTTGCTTAACACGCTCTAAGGCTCAGACTATGAGGGAACTTTGCAGGGTCTTAAAATAACTTCCCCTTGGAAATATTCATCCTCGAATATTGCTTGTTAGACTAGGAACAAAGGAAAACAAAGTACACATAGCTGAAGCAAATTTCTAAAATGGGCTCAAAATCTCTCTAAACTCTCGAATGCCTCAGAAATTGCAAGAACTCATGGAAGAATAGATACATATAGCTGAACATTAGATTAGAAGGGCTGAAATAAGGAAGAATAATGCCTTCACTAGATCTGAACTCGCAGAAAAGAGATGCGGGTACTTGACTCGCATATATGCTTCTGCCTCCCAAGTAGCGCCCTCAATTGACTGGTTCTGCCTTAAAGCTTTGACTAAGGGAACCTCTTTGTTCCTCTGTCTATGGATCTAAAAATCTAGGATGTCAACAGGAATCTCATCGAATGAAAGACTATTCTAAATATTAGCTATCTCTGATGGATGTACTACAACAAAATCACCAATATGCTTTTTAAGCATGGAGACAGGAAAAACAGGACGAACAACTGACAACTCTATGGGCAACTCAACCTCATAGGCTATTTTACCAACACGGCTCAAGACTCTATATGGTCCAACATAATGGGGACTAGTTTTTCCCTTTAAACCAAACCTCTTTACCTCTTTCATGGGTGAAATCTTAAGTAAACTAAATTACCCACCCCAAACTTAAGATCTCTTCTCCTCACATCGGCATAAGACTTTTGACGACTCTGAGCTATCTTCAACCTTTCTTTAATCAACTTAACTTTCTCCATAGCTTCAAACACTGCATCAGTCCCAATCACAGCAGCTTCACCTACTTCAAACCAACCTATGGGTGATCTATATCTTCTACCATACAAAGCCTCAAATGGTGCCCTCTCGATGCTAGCATGGTAACTATTATTATAGGTAAAATCTATCAATGGCAAATGCTCATCCCAACTACCTTTAAAATCAAGAGCACACCCTCTCAACATATCTTGTAGGGTGTGAATGGTCCTCTCAGCCTAACTATCTATCTGCGAATGAAAAGCAGAACTCAAAAGAACTTGGGTACCAAGACCTTGCTAAAACGCCCTCCAAAACTGAGAAGTAAATTGAGTACCCCTTTCCGAAATGATAGATGAGGGAGCTCTGTACAACCTGACAAACTCCCAGATATAAATTCTAGCATAATCGTCAGTTGTATGAGATGTATGCACGAGCAAAAAGTGTGCGAACTTAGTCAGCCTGTGTACAACAACCCAAATAGAATTATGATGATGATGCAAAAGAGGTAACCTGGCCATGAAGTCCATATTCACCAACTCCTACTTCCAAGTGGGTATACAAAACTCTTGCATCACACCACCAGGTTTTTGGTGCTCTACCTTTACCTGTTGGCACGTTGCATACTTTTCTACAAACTCAGCTATATCTTTCTTCATACATTCCACCAATAGATTTCTCGCAAGTCGCGGTACATAATGGTAGTACCGGGATGAATAGAATATCGCGCGCCATGCGCTTCAACCATAATCCTTTGCCTCAGATCATCAATACACGACACACATAATCTACCCTATAATCTCAACATGCCATCTTCCCCTTGGGAGAAAACCTCTACCTTTTGGTCCTTAACTGACTCCTTCAGTTTGACCAAACTAGGATCTCTGTCTTGCTTCTTCTTTACTTCCAAAACTAAAGATGATTCAAAACTACTCTGCAGTAAAATACTTGCCTCAGCTGAATCAAGTAACCTAACACCCAATCTAGCCAAACAATGCATATCACGAGCTAACTCTTTCTTACCTTCCTCTACATGAGTAACACTACCCATAAAAAATTTTCTAAGGGCATCCGCCACTACATTAGCCTTGCTTGGGTGATATAACACACTCATATCATAATTTTTTAACAACTCTAACCACCTACTCTGTCTAAGATTCAACTCTCTCTGAGTAAACACATATTACAGGATCTTATGGTTAGTAAACGCATCAATATGGACACCATAAAGATAGTGTCTCTAGTTTTTCAAAGCAAAGACCACAACAGCTAACTCAAGATCATGGGTTGGATAATTCTTCTTATGCGACTTTAACTGTCTAGAGGCATAAGCTATAACCTTACCTTTTTGCATCAACATATAACCCAAGCCAACTATAGAGACATCACAATACACCACAAAACCATCAGTACCATCAGGTAAGGTCAACACATGGGATGAAGTAAGTTGAGTCTTCAACTCCTGAAAACTCCTGTCACAGGAATCTGAACACTGAAACTTAACTTTCTTTTGGGTCAACCGGGTCATGGGAGATGCTATAGAAGAGAAACCTTCAACAAAATGGTGATAATAGCTCACTAGACCAAAGAAACTACTAATGTCAGATGAACAGATAGGTCTAGGCCAATTTCTTACATCTTCTGTCTTTTGGGGATCAATTCTAATACCTTCGGCCGAAATAATATGACCCAGAAAAGCTACAAACCTTAGCCAAAATTCACACTTACTGAATTTAGCGAACAACTGGTGACCTCTAAGAGTTTGCAAGACAATTCTAAGGTGATCTGTATGGTCATTCTCAGTACAGGAGTACACAAGGATATCATCTATGAACACTATGACAAACATATCAAATTGCTTGAATACTCGATTCATGAGGTCCATGAAGGCGGCTGGGGAATTGGTTAGCCTGAAAGACATGACAAGAAACTCAAAGTGACCATAGCGGGTTCGAAAGGCTATGTTTGGAATATCACATTCCCTCACTTTAAGTTAATGATAGCTGGATCTAAGGTCTATCTTTGAGAAATAACTTGCACCTTGCAACTGATTAAACAGTTATCAATTAACGAAAGAGGATACTTATTTTTGACTGTGACCTTTTTAAGCTGATGATAGTCAATGCACATACTCAAAAAACCATTTTTCTTTTGCACAAAAAAGACAGGTACGCACCATAGAGAAATACTGGGCCTAATGAAACCTTTGTCTAAAAGATCTTTGAGTTGATCTTTCAACTCCTTAAGCTCTACAGATGCCATATGGTATGGCAGAATAGAAATAGTCCGAGTATCAGGAAGAAGGTCAATCCTAAATTCTATCTCCCTATCGGGAGGTACCCCTAGGAAATCTTTCGGAAAAATATCAGGAAACTTATTAACAATAACAGCTAACTGAATAGTTAGAGCCTCAGACTTAATGTCTTTGACTCTAACTAGGTGATAGATGCAACCCTTGGATATTAGCTTTTTGGCTTTGACATAGGAGATAAAATAACTATTGGGAGATACCAAACTCCAGGACCACTCAAAAGCTGGCTCATCAAGAAACTAAAACTTGACCACACGGGTTGACAGTCTATAGATTCATAATAAGAATGAAGCCAATCCATACCCAGAATAAGGTCAAAATCCACCATGTCTAACTCTATCAAATCTACAAGTATGACTCTATGAAGAACAGTAACAGGACAATCTCTATATAATTTTTAGCAATAATTGACTCCTCTACAGGTGTAGAAACTTAGAAGGGCTCAAAAATCATTTCGGGACTCATTTTGAAATTCGTAGCTATAAGTGGGGTCACATAAGAGAGACTGGCCCAGGGTCCAACAACACATAGACATCAAATTAAAAGACACAGAGAATACTGGTAACAATATCGGGAGAGCCTCCTGCTCCTGGCGGAATGGTAAGGCATAGAATCTTTTTTGGCCTTGACGGTAGCAGTGCTAGATGAAGTGCCCTAAGTAGGGGCGGGACGGGGTATAAGAACTGGTGCACTAGTAGCCTGTGCCTGAGGTCGAGCATCTCTGTTCCCCTGTCTAGCATGAGGACAATAACTAAGTCTATGGCCCTGCTTCCACAACCAAAATAACCCCTTAAATCTATAAACACTCACCGGGATGATCCCTACCATACTTAGCACAAGAAGGATAATGGGGCCTGTTACCAACACTATTCTGCGACCTAGACATAAAAGACCTTCCCCCTTGCTCCTGCCTGTATCTAGGCATGAGAGCACTAGCTGATGAAGGCACTGGTATACACGAATGTCTCTGAAACTAAGGGCGGTTCACTCCATGGAACCTAGGCTGGCTAAACTCATGCTGCTCAGATCTATCCCTTTTGTTACCCCTTTCTCTCTCTAATCTTATCTGCCTCTATCTGCTGGGCATGGGTCATCAACCTAGCCAAATCCATATCCTTATATAGCATCGAAGTCTTATACTCATTCAGTACCAACCCAAAAACACCAGTCATAAACTTGCTCATAGTAGCCCGGGTGTCATGGAGCCCTGCCTCAAGTTCATAAACTCCTCAATCTTTGCCTTCCTTATCTCAAGTAGAAAGAACTTGTCCAAGAATGTATCTTGGAACACTTGCCAAGTCATAGGAGCAGCATTATCACCTCAACCCTTCCTCCATAATACAACCCAGTCATAAGCAATGTCCTTCAGCCTGTAGGATGCCAACTCAACATTTTTTTACTCTAAGAAATGCATCAATTATGTGATATTTCTCATCTCCTCAAGGTACAATTGTACGTCCTTATCTGCCTTAGACCCATAAAACTCTGGCGGATTCATCCGCATAAAATCACAAATCCTAGCCACAGCTACATAACCTCCCTGATGATTAGCAACTGCAACTTGGTTATTGGCCTGAACATTGGCGATGACTGCTTGGGCTAATGCTTGAAAGGCTTCCTGAAACACAGTATGAGACACAGTATCATTCAAAGGATCAACCAGTGGGAGTTTCTCATCATCATCCCTATAGGCATTCGCTCTTTGGAGAGGAATTTTCTGAAATAGAAGAGCAAAAATTATTAGATGAGAGGGACAACTGTAGGCAAGATAGAATTTGAAAAAAGAAACAACTTTTTCCTAAAACTTCTCATAGTCTCTTGCTCATAGATGTGGCGTGCTACATACCGATGATCAAGACTTTACTTAAAACAACTTGTCAGACTCTCTAGGACAACTTAAAATCTTAGGCTCAGATACCAAGTTTGTAACGGTCCGAAATCACCTCCCGGGATGTCACACGGTGCTTAAGGCTACAAGTAGCCTAAAGCTAACCCTTTGAGCCTGTTTCTACTAATAATACTCATTTAAAGATGAAATAATTCAAATACTAGCATAGTCATATCATATAAAGGGAGATACAGAGAGAATACTCGGTCCAAATAATCATAATACTGGAATTCTCAACACAACCACAATCTGATAACTATCCTGACAAAGCCACTACTAATCCATGAACTAGAGAGACGTTGGGACAGGTCCCTAACTTTCTCAAAATGAACTGAAAGTAATAACATAGTCTCTCAAATACTAAAATATTTGACGATAGGTCCTCGAACCATGAGGACTTACCACTGTAGAAATGTAGACAGAGGTACTTAGAAGTCACTGACGAGACTGGGACTGAGCACCTGAACCTACATTATAAGACAATATAGCACGTAGACGTAAATATGGATCAATACTTGGGAAGGTACTGAGTATGTGGGGGTGCATGCATTTATATAAAACAACATCAATACTTTTTAATCAAATCATGCATGCAATAAGTAATGATTCACATGGCTTGAATAAGTATAAAATGTAAAGCTCATGAATCGTGTAGGATGGAGCATGTAACACAAATATCGCAAGTCATCATAGTTTAACTTTGAAATCGATAATCTTCTCTTATTCTCATTACCCATAGGCTAAAGGAAACTTTAAACAATACTTTCAACTTATTCATATGTCTCAAGGAGAGTAAAACTTCTTTAATGCTCAAGAACTCATAACTCTTTTGAAATCAAGTACTTGAAATTCAGAATCATATAACTTTGAAACATACTTGAAGGAATTTCATTCACTTTAGAAAAATATCTCATTTCAAGCTTTAGGAAAATCATTCTATCTCAATGGAAAAATACTCTAGTTTAGGGAAATAACTTATCTCATAATTTTAGAGAAAATACTTATATCAAGGGAAAATACTTTAGTCTTAGGGAGAAAATTTGCAACTTTACTATTTGAAAAACAACTTGTATCAAGGGTGGTTCTCTTTACCGACATAAACCATGCGAGCTACATGGAGTCTAACATTTTATCCTCTTAAGAAAGAGACTCCACGTTGGGGAAGAGCGTCATACTCTTGCCAAGGAGTATAACCTTAATTCAGTGATCATTTATCTCAGCCTCGGGCCTAATATCTCAACCTTAGGCCCAAAATCTCAAACCTACGGTGGCACGTAGTTTGGGGTAAGAAACCATTATAACTTACCCATCTCGATGCTAAATACAACTCCTTTTTGTTTATCTCTCTTATCTTATGAAAATTCACTTTAAAATAGTCTCATGGTTCATCAAGAACCCAACAATCAAATCTGTAATCTCATGTAGTGAAGTAGATTTCAAAACTCCATGACCATTAGGTCAAAATATTTCTCGATAATCTCATAATACTCAAATAATGGATGCTTATAGCACAAGAGTTCATAAAATTGCAAATCTTAAGTAGGGATCAATAACCCATAATTCAATCTCAAGCTAAAACTCATCAAAAGCATAATAGATAACATCTAGATTCATAACTCATGTAGAAATCTGGAAATTTCAGCAATTTGTCTCAAAATCTCAACATACTCGTATGCTTCAATATCTCAAACATTTCAACTATGAATTTCTCAAGGATTAAAATCATGGGGTATAGACTCAGCTGTAATTTCTCAAGAAAATATGTGAAAATCATGCCATTAGACTCTCAACTCATTGGAAACATCAAAATATTGCAATCAATGATAATGGGTGAAAAACACTAATTCAAATTCATGTAACATCTCATAGATTGCAGAAAATCATAGTTTAAATAATCCTTTGAGCACAAGGATGAAAGGATTACCCTTGTTCAACACCCCACATACCTTGGATTATAAAATTAAATGAACGAGCTTGCTCTAAAGTCTTCTTCTTGCTCTTGAGAGAGGGTTCTCTCAACCTTTGAACTTGGGGAACTCAAATCTCAATTCAATTTATAGAATCCATGGTGAGTTATTGGATTTCCTGGAGAAGGGTTTTAGATTTGCTTTTGAGGGAGAAACACTAGCCTTTGGATATTTTGGGAGATAATGAGACTATCAGGCTCATTTGGAATATATTTGAGGGTTAAAAGGGAAAAGACCCAAAAGCCCCGTTTAAAAAGGACTTAAAAATACTAAACGGGGGCTGCGGCAGTCCGTTGCTTAGCTTGATAGTCCGTCGGATCATCTATTATACGATGGTAAAAAAAACATATTGCCTCGGTGAAATGGTCAAAGCGATGGTTTATCGCTTAGCCTGACAGTCCGTCGGATTGTTCGTCGCACATTGGCCAGGATGAGGCCACACTGCCTGAGTGCGATGGTCCCAGTGACGGTCCGTCACAGCCTTGATGGTCCATTATTTTGGCTATCGCACTTGGGCCAGAAAAGAGAGTTACTGCCTTAGTTGTGATGGACCGAGCGACAGTCTATCACAGACTCGATGGTCTATCGGATCATCCCTTGCACCTGGGGCAGTTCCAAAAACTCTCAGTAAAACGACCATAACTTCTCACCTCGATATCGGATTTGGACCAAATTCGTATTGTTGGAAAAATAATTCCATTCTCTACATGAAAAAAGTCAAATTTAAGAAAATTCTGTATGGTTTAAATACCAATCACTTGGGAATTCACTTCTCAATCTTTTAGGGTTAGAATTACACTTTGCTTGACATGCTCTAAGGCTCAGACTACAAGGGAACTTTGTGGGTTCTTACAATATCTCCCCCTTGGAAACATTCATCCTTGAATATTTCTAGTTAGACTAGGAACACAGGAAAATAGAGTATATATAGCTGAAGCAAGTTGCTAAAACTGGCTCAAAATCTCTCTAAACTCTTGAATGCCTCAGAAAGTGCAAAAACTCATGTAAGAAAAGATATATATAGCTGAACTTTATATTAGAAGGGATGAATTAAGGAAAAATAATACCTTCAGATAGATCTGAACTCATAGAAAAAAGGTAAGGGTACTTGACTCGCATGTCTGTTTCTGCCCTCCAAGTAGCACCCTCAACTGACTGGTTTTGCCACAAAAGTTTGACTAAGGGAACCTCTTTGTTCCTTAGTATGTGGATCTGAAAATCTAGGATCTCAACAGAAATATCGTTGAATGAAACACTATTTTAAATATCAGCACTCTTTGAGGGATCTACTACAACAAAATCACCAATATGCTTTTTAAGCATGGAGACATGTAAATAGGACAAACAGCTGACAACTCTGCGAGTAACTAACCTCATAGGCTACTTTACCAACACGGCTCAAGATTCTATACGGGCCAACATAACGGGGACAGGGCTTTCCCTTTTTACCAAACCTCTTCACCCCTTTTATAGGTGAAATCTTCAAGTATACCAAATCACCAACCCCAAACTCAAGATCTCTTCTTCTCACATTGGCATAAGACTTTTGATGACTCTGAGCTGGCTTTAACCTTACTCTAATCAACTTAACTTTCTCCATAGCTTCAAACACTGTATCAGGCCCAATCACGGCAGCTTCACCCACTTCAAACCAACCTATGGATGATCTACATCTTCTACTATACAAGGCCTCAAATGGTGCAATCCCAATGCTAGCATGGTAACTATTGTTATAGGCGAACTCTATCAATAGAAAATGCTCATCCCAACTACCTTTGAAATCAAGAGAACATACACTCAACATATCTTCTAGGGTCTGAATGGTCCTCTCAGCCTGACCATCCATCACACGCTGGTCAAAAAAAAAACATATTGGACAGGAAGAGGCCACACTCTTGAGCATGATGGTCCTAGCGACGGTTCATCGTAGCCTTGACGGTCCATCATTTTAGCTGTCGTACTTGGGCCAGAAAAAAGAGTTACTAACTTAGTTGTGATGGGCTGAGCGACGGTCCCTCACATACTCGATGGTTTGTCGGATTGTCTACTGCAACTGGGGAGATTCCGATAACGCTCAGTAAAATGGCCATAACTTCTCACTCCAATACCAGATTTGGTCAAAATTGGCATTATTGGAAAGATAATTCTATTCTATACTTAATAAAAAGTCAAATTTATGAAAATTCTATATGATTTAAATACCAATCACTTAAGAATTCACTTCTTAATCTTTTAGGGCCAGAATTACACTTTTCTTGACACGCTCTAAGGTTCAGACTACGGGGAACTTTTTGGGGTCTTACATGCTCTCTCACAGAGAGCATATGACAACTACTCCTTTATTCATACCCCAATGGTCTAGCTATTACCTCCACGCATGCCCAAAAATTTTGATTTCTTCGCAGAGGATGATGAGGAGGTCCCCAAAAGTTGGGGCCAAGAGAGGACACATGGAAGACCTGTAGGACCCAAAAATTCCATATGAACTGGTTCTACAAAAGTCCAAACATACATCTATGGAGTTAATAGTTGTTAAGAGGAAAAGACATGCCGAGATACCAGCAGGTGTATTCTCTAGTAGTGCACCTCCGCCACTCACCCGCCAACTGATAGACCCCCCATCTACGGATGCTCATGACATGAATGATTAGCATGTCCTGGGTATGTCCTTATTCCTTTTGTTTTATATTATTTTAGCGCATTGTAGATAGTGCACAGTTTTTAGTTAGGGGTGGGTCATACCATAACCTCCGTGGGTTTTTGTTGCCATATTTTTTTATTGGTCATGGTAAAGTTGTTGAACTGGCATGTCTAAGTTAAATTTTGTGTCATATTGTATTTTGTTTCATATTGTGTTTTTTTTTGTAATTAGGAGATTTTTAAGTATTTAGGGAAGTTGTCATGTATTGATTGGTTTTTGAGAAAAATGGAACCCCTTAAAATTTGTGTTTTAGAACTGTGTGAATGTACATACATGTTAACATTGTGGATCTTGTTATGATATTCACCTACGATTGATAATAATTGAAGTTGATGTTAGCAACTTGTTCAATATTTCTAATCAAATCCCCTATTTACTTTTCCAGTTTTGCCCATTGATTACAATAGTTTAGAGCAACGACTCCATGTATTCCCTTGGGATTTGACCCCAACCTTTGTTGGGTTGCTTTATTTGGCTACGAGGAGCATGATACAACTCGTTTAGAGTCTTGACAACTCATTGGGTCTAGTCATACATAGAATAGACACCTTGGACAATCTCACTGGTCACCTTATGATTGGGGTCCTACGACCTATAGGGACACCTTATGACTCATAAGGTAAGTCATAGTCAGGGCAGTGAGTTCAAAAACTCAGGAACTTTCCAGGGCCAAAATCTGGGGTGTTACATTCCCCGCTCCTAGGATCATTCATCCCTAAATAATGAGTCAAGGCATTCATTAGAACAATTTAACATAGAAATGCAACCATAATTACCTTTAACAAAGATAGAAAACAAAGATATTAAGAAATACACATACCTTAAGAACGATTATCCAAAGAGGAAAACAAGAATGGATACTTGGACTTCATGTCCTTTATATCTTTCCAAGTATCTTCTTCAACCTTATGATTACTCTACAGAACCTTCACCGAAGCTACATCCTTACTCCTCAAACGATGGACTTTCCCATACAAGATCTCAATTGGGACTTCCTTATGAGATAAGGCATCCAAAATACCCACACTCTCCAAAGGAACAACCAAAGAAGGATCACCCACTCACTTCTTCAACATTGAAACACGGAACACCAGAAGGATAGAACCCAAATTTAAAGGCAACTCCAACTCATAAGCCACATTGCCCACTCTTCTTAAAATGAAGTACAAGACAAAATTTCAGGAACTGAGCTTCCCCTTGTTTCCAAACCTCATCACCCCTTTCATGGGAGATACTTTCAAGAATACCCAATCGCGAACATAAAACTCCAATTCCCTACGCCTCACATATGTATAGGACCTTTGGTGACTCTAAGCATTTTTAAGTCTTTCCTTAATCACCTTCACTTTCTCCATGGCCTGATGAGCTAAGTCAGGACCAAACAATCTAGTCTCACTGAATTTGAACCAACTAATAAAAGAATGACATATTATACAATACAAAGCTTCAAACAGAGCCATCTGAACATTGGAATGATAGTTGTTATTATATACAAACTCGATGGGAGGTAATTGGGCAACCCAACTACTACCAAAGTCAATCACACAAGCCCTTAGCATATATTCCAGTGTCTTATAGTCCTCTTCGCTTGTCCATCCATCTAAGGGTGGAAAACAGTGATACAATTCACCTTAGTTCCATAACCCTTGTGAAATAACTGCCAAAAGTGTGACGAGAACTATGTTCCTCGATCAGATATAATAGAAATATGTGCACCATGCAACTTGACAATCTCTTAAATGAAAATCTTAGCATAATCCTCCGCAAAATAATTAGTATTCATTGGTAAGAAGTGAGTGGACTTAGTCATCCAATACATGAAGACCCATATCAAACTAATCTGACTCCGAGATAGAAAAATATTACTAACAAAGTACATGTTGATTATATTCCACGTCCACACGAGCAACTCAATCTATTGTGATAATAAACCCGACCTCAAGTGCTTTGCCTTAACTTACTGATAAACCATACACTTGGTCATAAAATTAGCGAAATACCTCTTCATATTATTCCATTAATATATCTTCTTCAAATTATGGTACATTTTTGTCGAAATAGGATGGACATTGTACCTTGACTCATGAGTCTCAATCAATATTTATTTTTGTAACCCATCAATATTAGGAACACACAATCCACATTGATACCTCAGGATACCATTATCACCAATATCAAAACCCATCACCTTTATCCAACCTGCATCATCCTTAATCTGCATCAAGATAGGATCCAAACCTTGTTTCTCCTTCACCTCAACACCAATAGGTGACTTCAACACCTCTTGCAAAACCACACATATATGCTCAGATTCCAAGAGATAAACTCCAAGATTAGCCAAACGATGAATATCTTTCACCGAACCTTGATTCTCCTCATCACATGAGATAGCTGCCAATGGACAACCTGCTAAGAGCATTAGAAACCACATTAGCTTTACTTGGGTAATAATGGAGACTTATATCATAATCCTTGGGCAACTCGAGCTATCTTCTTTCCTGATATTTAACTCTTTCTAGGTGAACACATACTAAAGGCTCTTATGATCCGAATATACATCAAAATGAACTCCATACAAATAATGGCGCCAAATCTTAAAGCAAAAACCATAGCCAAAAAATCAAAGTCAGGGGTCGGATAATTATTTCCATTCACATTAATATGCCTAGAAGCATACACCACAACCTTACCACCTATATCAACACACAACCTATTCTTACACGGGACTCATTACAATAAATAACAAGACCATTAGTACCCTCGGGTAGGCCAAAATTAGAGAAGAAGTCAATTTATTCTTCAATTTCTTAGAACTAACCTTGCAAGCATTGGACCACAGAAACCTCACCTTTTTTGAGTCAACCTAGTTAATGGAGTAGCAATCAAAGAGAAACTCTCCACAAAGATCTTATAATATCATAGCCAAATCCAAGAAGCTCTGAATATCGATTGGAGTCATGGGTCTAGGCTACTTCTTAACCATCACAACTTTCTATGGGTCCATCATGATCTCCTCACTTGAAACAACATGACTGAGAAATGTCACAACATTCAACCAAAACTCATATTTCTAGAACTTAGCATGCAAACACTGATACGTAAGAGTCTGTAACACTATAAGAAGGAACACTGATACGTAAGAGTCTGTAATACTATAAGAAGGTGATTAGCATGATCCTCCCCACTCTTAAAGTGTACCAAGATGTCATCAATAAACATACTGATGAGTAAGTCCAGAAACTGATGGAATACCCAATTCATAAGATCCATGAACACTGTCGGAGCATTAGTCAACCCAAAAGACATAACCAAGAACTCATAGTGGCCATACCAATTTGGAAAGTAGTCTTAGGGATATTTGCCTCCCTAATATTTAACTGATGATAACCTGATTGAAGATCAATCTTAGAAAAGTACTTAGCACCCTAAAACTGGTCAAACATGTCAACAATCCTTAGGTCAGGAAACTTATTCTTCCTAGTCACCTTGTTTAACTATCGATAGTCTATACAAATCCAAGGAAACCATCCTCCTTACACACAAAAAGAATAGTAAAATCCTATGGAGAAACACTATGGAAAATAAAACCCTTATCTAGAAGATTTTTCAAATGCTCCCTAAGTTCTTTCAGCCCAGCTAGAGCTATTCTATACGGAGGGATAGAGATAGGATGAGTATTTATAAGAAGATCAATCCCAAAGTGTATTTCCCTATCAAGAAAAATACTAGGAACATAATCAAAAAGTACTTCAGGAAACTCATTAACAACAGGGATGGATTGCAAAGAAGGGACCTCAGAATTAGGATTCTTAACCTGAACTAGATAATATAAACACCCCTTGGAAATCAATTTTTATGCTCTAAGATAATAAATAAACCTTCCCTTAGGAACTGGATAACTTTCTTCACACTCAATCACTAGTTTATTTGGGAATTAGAAACTAACCCTTCGGGTTCTACAATTAAGAGACATATAGCACGAATAGAGCTGGTGATGCCCAAGCTACACCGTCACTTCAAAGATGATTGTGGTCACTATAAAATATAATAACACAACAAAGGTTGGGGTTGAGTCCTAAGAAAATACATGGAATCATGGCTCTCATCTATTTTAACCAATTGGCAGACCAGGAAAAGTAAATTCAAGGATTTGAGTATCAATGTCGAACTAGTAGCAAATATCAGCTTTGGTTGTATTAAGTCATAGGTCAACACTAGGATTGTGTTCACCCTACCTTATCAAAATTGTAGGCTAATCATGCTTCTTTTAACCAACTCGATACCTTGCATGCAGAATTGATATGTTATGTACCTTCTACAGTCTTTTGGACAAGCAAAAGGATTTCACTTTTTACGTTTTGAGTCTCAGGATGTTGTCATACTAACCCTTATCTTGATCCCAGTTAATTATTACATTTTGAGACTCTAGTTATAAGATTAAATCTAACCATCTTACTCAGATAAAACTTAGTCAAGTGGATTGCAGTTAAACTCCACATAACTATTGTCATTATCTTTCCCTAGTCACTACTTCTCTTTGTGAGTAAGTAGCAATAATCTAGGTGGGAAACTAACATTTTGAATTGCTAAAATTTTTTTTAAAGTAAAGATAATACAATGCATGCTTATGTATCAGTTCAGAACAACGATAGCACTTTCCCTACTTCGTTAATCCACCAGGGTTTCCACAACCCTAGCTTTGGGTTTTTTGTCGCTCATTCTTATGAAGTAACCAACAACATTCATGATTGAAAGTATAAGATAAAATAACAATACTCACAAGTAAGAACCCAAAACTGTAACTGAATTAATCAACCAAAGTAAAAACAAAAGAATTTCAAGACCAAAATTTGAATCTCAAAATCAAAATATATTTATAAGTATCAAGAGTTCGTAACTTCTACTAAAAAACACATTAGAGATAATTATAGTACATGAGGAAACCCTAAAACCAAAGATCAAATAAAATAGGAGAAAAAAAGGTCGATGGATATATGTGGTCTCCATATGTGGCCTAACCTTGGGCATATGTGGTACATGCTGCCTGAGGCTGCGTGCATGTGGTGACCGCATGTCCCCGAAACAAAATTTCTTGCAGGTTAGCTCTCAGGATTTTGGACTTTTGACACTTGGTTTGTCCACTGCGGTATGCATGTTGACGTAACAAGTGACGAATGTTATTTTTCATCTCTTCTTCAATTCTCGCACATGTTTTGGTCACGAATAATCCAAAATATGTCACGAATACACATTAGTGCTCACATAAGTAGACAAAAATGCTTTGTTCCCTTTTTTCATGAACTTCACATCCAAAACCTATTTTCCTACAAAATATACCCAAAACACATCAGATCTAACAGAACAACCTTAGAAACTTACATATTTTCATAGTTTTAAGCGTCAAAAATGCTATATTTCTATAGCACATCAACACCCTCAACTAAGAATGTTTATATGTCCTCAAGAAACTAAATAGAACAAAATGAAACACGATGCTTAATTAGGAGAATCTAGGCTATTCAAGGCAGTCAATCAAAACTTTAAGCTCAAATTATAACACCCCTCCTTTCTCAATTTTTCAAAACCAACTGTGTATAAATATAAAGCATAATAGTGGGACACAATCAGATCAAGGTATGACATTACATTATCAATAGACAACCATGTAGATGTACAAGTTACACTACCTAAACACGTAAGAAACTAGCAATATGACACATGTGCCCTCACAACAAAGATGTCCCACTTACTGAATATGAATTATTGCATATGAATGTAGGGAAAGTCAAGAAATACTCACACTCAGAAGAGAATTTCCAATCAATGTGCATCAAATATCATAGGCTTGCCCTTATTTTCTTTACCTTAGCATTCAGAAAGTTAAGTTAGAATCACTATTGGAATTTTATCGGCTTATAATGTAGGCTTGGGGGGCTGGTATGATACATATGGATATCAAGTGATTAAGCATCCTTTGCACTACACTAACCTTGGGGTCTCACTTATTAGCTAATTTTCTTTTTATTTTGCGCTTATTTCTCCTTATTTATTCTTTGTTACACATTTAGGTTAGGTGTGGCCTTTTGTTCTTTCTTTTTCACTTTTTCATATTTTTTCTTTTTCTATTTTATTTATTTTATTTCTTCTTCTTTTTCTTTTCTTTTTCTACCATACCCAGCCCTACAAACTTTTTCTCTTATTTTACCCTTCTACATACCTACTTTATATCACACACCCCTATAATAGCCACCCTCAACTTAGGGAATTTGCCTGAGTTAAGGTGCACGATGTACAAGGAAGACCAGTGACAAAATAGGTCATTGTAACACAAATGGGAAGGTGAATGGTAAAATAAGAAAAATAGGCTATAAAGTTCAAAACAAGGATCAAGGGATACTATTTTTCATTGTGAAGGTTATTTAGGCAAAAAGTGGACTAAAATAAAATATAGCCTATGATCTTTTCCTAACCCGACTATCCTTCAACCTAGGTAAGACTAACTAGGCAAGTTCTAAATTCAAAACAAAGGGTACTAAGTAGCATCTCACATACACATGGCACAAAGTCAATATTACAAACTACTACTTATTCGGTTCATGCTACTGTTAGCAAGTGATTATCATGTCTTTAATCCTAATTCCATAATAAGATCCACAATATTCACACATATGTACATTCACATAGTTCTAAAACACATTTTTCGAGTGGTATCATTTTTCTAAAATATGAATAAAAAAGATGACAACTGCCCTAAATACTTACAAAGCTCCTAATTACACAAGAACATTATGCGATATGACACAAATTTTAACCTAGATTGTCAGTTATACAACCATAACACGACTAATGGGAAAAGAAGCACAGAAACAAAAAATCGCAGTGGCTATGGTGTACCCCACCACTAACTAATTATTGTGCACTGTCCATAATGTGCAAAATTAATATAAAATAAAGGGAAGTGAGAATATACCTAGGATGCACTAAGCGTCTGTGTCATGATTATCCCCAAATAGGGGAATTACAGATGGCAGAGGTGGTAGTGATGGCAGTGCACTACTATAAGATGCACCCGCTACTATCATATCACACCTCTATCTCTCAACAAATATAGAATCCATCAAATCATGTTTGGCCTTTTTAATGACCAAGTCATATGGTATATTAGGATCCTGCTAGTCTCCTATATGACCTATTTTGGTCCCAACTATTGGGACTTCCTCATCATCCCGTGTGAAGGAGTCAAAATATCTAGGTATATGCAAAGGTAATATTTGGACCACTAGGGGTATGACTGAAGGAGTGGACACTACATGGCTCTCTATAAGCGAGCATACCTTTGTTCACAATACACCAAAATCCTCCCTTATTTGAGCTATATTCGATACCTCTACCTCTATAAATTAGGGTATAACCTATATCTCAAGCTCATCTAGACTTTCTTATAAGTCATCACATAGATTAGATAGGGCATCTCTCTGTGCAGCCTCCCATCTAGCCTCTGCCCTCTCAAATTTAGTCCAAACCCTTAAATGTATTTGATCGTACAAACTAATCATCTTGATCTCAATAATCTGTAACTGAGCATCAGTGGTCCTCTAAATTTCACTAAGCTCTATAAGAATTCACAAGATATAGTAACCTGTAATAGGAACTATAGTGTTTAGGCTAGTAGACTCTAAAAATATGCCAATCAGCTCTATGGTCAAAGCCGAGACTGATGAAGAAGTGGTTGGTGTCTCCTTGCCCTGAGTACTTAAATCTGGGGCCTCTCTCTACTCCCCTATCTCTAGATCAACACTAACTCCCTTATCACCTCCATGTATATCAATAAGATCTGTAGAAACTGATGGACCCTCAGTTTGGGACCAAGGTACTTCAGCAAGCTCACTAGATCTCTTAGGAAAGCCTGAATATACCAGATCCTTTATACTCTTTATCTGTATGGTAGCTATCATAAGTACCCTCTTATCTACTCTTGGTATCTCACATACACCAGCCTTATCATATAACTTCTAAATCAAGCAGGGAAATATAAATTCATCATCTCCCCAAATGCTCTAGTAGGGATCTCATGTCAAAGGATAGCTGTAAAATCAATAAAATATCCATCCATAAAATTAGAAACCAAGGTTGCTTCCTTCCATGTATACACATTATCTAAAACTATTAGGAATATTCAATATCGAATGATCAACCACCAAAACTTTGTATCAAATATCAATGGACTCTTCTTGATCACACCATGACCCTCAATCCATGGTGTCTCATCACCCAAAGGTGAAATATAGTGATACAACCCAAAACTGAGCCTTGTCGTATGGGCTACTTGAGTCCTACAAGGATCATAGGCTGCCCCATTTACCTATCCCAACCACCAAGTCAAACCACAAGTATCGGATAAACTCTAATCATATAGCAAGATAGTGAAAACAAAATTAGCAATCATTACTTAAGAAATGTCTAATCCAACCATTAATGTCAATATACTAAATAATATATCCAAGTCCACAGTCATCTACAAGCCTCTACCAATCTGATGTCTATAATATGTCGGGACATGCCCTCGATAATAGCCAAAAACAAAGTCTAGTACAAGTCTATTCCATAAGATAGAAAGACTATGAAATGTTATGGAAGTTAACTACTTCAATTTTTGATAATTGAACCACCCGAATACTTGATCATTGAACAGGAAGAGAAGAGAAAGCTCTAGCCCTGTGTAATATGAGGACACAATATCTAAAGATTGTTAGCGGTTGGAGCGCTAGCATGCAATTCAAGGGTAAGGATAAAATAGTGTCATTATTCATGACCAAGTCAAACCATCATAAGCTACCATATTATACATAGAGATATATAGATATACATAAATACATCATGTCAAAAAGATAACAAAACCGTAGAATGAATTTCAAAGAACCTAATCATGAACCATAAAGTGGAGGACTCTAACCTCCCACTCACGTAGGTTATATCAAGCAAGAGGACTCTAACCCCAAGTCGCCTTACTAAGCAAGTGGACTCTAACCATAAGTCTCTTGTTGGATAAGTGAACTCTAACCATAAGCCATTTTATTAGACAAGTGGACTCTAACCGCAAGCTATTTTACTAAGCTAGTGGACTTTAACCATAAGCCATCTTATTATGCAAGTGGACTCTAACCACAATCCATTATGCCTATTACCAGTCAAAATTGGGACTCTAACCCTTTGTCTATGCATCCACATCCACACGACTCACATTTGGGGACTCTAATTCACTTAGCTAATTAAAGCCATCAAGGCTACAATTCAACACCATACATGACCGCAAGGTCTTTATTAACTATTTATCAATCAATAACTTTAATAAGACAATGCATTAGTTTCAATCACTATCAAGTCGAATTATGGTCATCAAGAACTTTATCAAACCATTTATTCTTCATTAGCATTCATACATCCAGCTTTAGTTCAAATATAATTCAATTTCATTCTTAGGGACTCAAACCACTTTTTAACCACTCTAACCACCAAGTTACCAATTTACTTATTACATGGACAATAAGGACCTTACAAAGTCACTTACCAACCATTCTTACTCATTGATCCATTTCCTTAGTTCAAACACTATTAGCATGTAACTAGATATTTTTGTTAGACATTTTCATAAGCACCTTGAGGGCATACCTTTACCATGACCAAAACCTAAGTAAAAACCATAAGATTAGGGTTAATCATGATTCATCTATTAAACCATAATCAACAAGCACCCACATGGGCCAATCATCACCAAAAATATGTATAAACACAAGTTTAAACAAGTGTAAACATTACCCATCACTATATGTCAAAACCCTAAACATTTGAGTCATAAACCACCATTACAGATTCAGAAACAATGTTTAGATAATACAATATTTAATAAAAAATAACAATATGGGAAGATTCACATGCCTTTACAAGATGATTCACGGAAGGATTCTTGGACTCCAAGATCTTAGATGTCCTTCTTTATAAACCCTAGCCCCAATCTTGTTAGAAAAGTTTGGGAGAGTATTTTGATCTTGTATATGTGAAGAATAGAAAGAATACAAGGCCAAATAAGGTTATAAGTTGTGGAATATAAGGGCTTAGGGGTAGGAAATATCTAAAATACCCTCAGCTTAAAAGCTAAAAGTTGCACCCAAAAAGGTACGAGTTCCACACCCAAGATGTACCCTAGGGTATGAGTGTTCACTAACTCATACACTAGGCTTTACCATGGACCCCTAAACTATTCAACATACGACAATTCTAAGCTAACTCATACCTTAGGGTATGAACGGTACCTAAACCATACCTTGAGATGTACCTTGGACAAATTCAACTAGGCTAAGCATATGGCATCATACGACTAGGAAATATATGATTCGTACCCTAATATATGACTCAGGAGAGGATAAACCATACCTTTAACAAAATGTAACCCCCACTACACTGATTAACATATGAGTAAGATGACCCCAAGTCGTATCCCAGGGTATGAATAGTACTCTTGAGTCATACCTTGCCTAGAAACTTCAACTAAGGCAATTTTTCTAAGGGTCTAAAGCCTAGTTATTTCATATAGCTAGTTATCCACTTAGTCATCTCAACTCTCTCTCATCTATGCTTAGCTTCTTATATAATATGTCAATCTTGTATAACTCTTAGTCTCTATTCACACTCTATTGTATATGCAGGAGTGATATAATTTGGGAGAAAAATAACCTGGCGAATAGTCTTTGCTAAAGGATCAACTCTGACCCCTCTGATATGGGTATCATCAAGATATGGCTACTTTGTGTCTTACTAGGATCGGATGTTAGCACATAGGAAAAACTACTATATCATGGTATGATGCATAAAACTAATGTACCTTAGCTGGGCTATAGGAACAAAGTGGTCTAGTTATCCATTATACCTGGTAACAATCAAAGGTAACCCATAACTGTGGTACTCTTTTAAGCCTAGATAGTTCAATTTGATGCTCCTCATAAATAATCTTCTTAGGCCATCCGGCCTATAAAATATGACTTTCCATATCAATTATCTCCCTAATCCCCTCTACACACCACCTCTGATTTTCCTCATCAAGAGGTGCCTCCGAGGTATGTATGGGTACGGGACTTTGCCTCTGCTGTACAGGTGCCTCATATAAAGTCATCTATGTACCCTCCTTATATTGGGGTACATATGGCTGATTTATATGAGTGGTGGTACCCTCCTCAAACTGGGGCACCGCCGATGACTTTTCCTACTTTGTATTCTCAAATAAATCCTGGGACTTCTTCTCAAAATGAGGGTCCTAAGCTATATCCTGTATACTGTCTTTGAAGCTGGCTCACCCTCATCATCTGTGGATTAAAAGTGGAGGTAATCTTCATACTGACTTCATCCTCGGTTGCGCTAGATTTCCCTGGATAACCTTGATAGCCTGTATGACCTCGGTCTGAGACCTGGGTTTAGTGAAAGCTGGCTATCTTCCGCATTGTATTTCTCAGTCAGTACCTTTCCTAAATTACCTAATATAATAGTATTGTTTGTCTGGAGAACTTATCCTATAGTATCTCTACGTGTTGTACTGCCTGTAACCTCTTTAAGTAGTGTAGTCGGGTACTCCTCATCCAAACCACTAGGCTTGGAAGACTCATCCCATATCCTCGATGTCTCTACCTACTTATTCTTAACAACTTTTGGTGCCATATATAACTTAAAAACTAGTCGCTAGTTTCCGACAAAAATAAAGGATTGCAAATGTTGAAGAAAAACTCAAAATTTGAAAAGTTCAAATTTTTCCTTAATTTTCACATCCCTATAACCTATTTGAAATATCAAGAAGTACAATGTGCACACACTTATCAAAAATCATGTTTTTCAAAGAAAAATAAACATGCTCAACTTATGGTATTACTCTACTCATCCCATTTTAACTTTCGGTTGGGGCCTAACCTTAGAATATAATTCACAACAAGGCCTTATATCAAGATTATGGGCTACATCAAGGATCCTACATAAAATAAAGATGTATTCTATATATTTTGCATAGGAATACAAATATCAACTTGTTTATTCAATAAATAAAGTAATACATAATTATTAGGAGCCGAGAAATCTATATCTTTTATGAAAATTCAGAAGTGAATAATAAGGAAATTGAGCAAAACCAAGTTGGAACTTGTTTTTAGTATGTTGAGACAAGTTGGTATCTTAAACAACTTTCAATGTATCCTTTACGTAAGTATAGGGTTAGTTTGTGATTTAAGAGGGAAGTTTGAACTTAAAGAGAAAAGTGAAGTTTTGAGGATTTGAATGAGTTAGAATGAGGCTAAGGATAATTAAATATAGGTGGTGGTGGGAGGAAGGGGTCTTTTAGGTCATATTTATGTTTTGGTTGGCCTAAAATTTTAAATAAAATTTGGTCCCACAAGTGACCTACCCATAGCAGCCACATGTGCTTGCCACATGTTGCCAGGCATGGGGCGTATGTGCCACATGCTGCCAACATGTGCAGGGTGCATGTGTAGGTCCAAACTTTTTGGCCCACTTTCCTACAGTCCAAACTTGGCATTTTTATATTTTTCCTGATACTTATGGTCTCGTAACTTAGGTTTATGGTCCCAAAAGTTTGATTATGTACCAAAGTCAATAACTTTCCATTCTCATCCTAAAAAACTCATCTTTTCAATTTACTTCTCAACTTACCTAGCCCGTGTGGGACTTATGACCATGATGGGTTGGTCCCTTAGTCCCTTTACCTAGAAATTGATGATTATAGAAATTTTACCATATTCTGGGTAAGTCTATAAACAAAAAATCTACAAAAGAAAAACAAAAAAAAGTGACCACTAAAATAGTGAGTTGCCTCCCACCCAACACTTTATTTAATATTACGGCCGTGGCTATGTTGGTTACTCAGACTTCAATAATAAGACCATGGGTTGCCTCTTATGTAGCACTGGATTTAATGTCGCGGCACCACACTGGTACCTTGATTACTCAGAATTCATCAAGGTACCCATAAAAGTATCCTCCAGGGTCATCAATATAATTGATCACCGACCCCACTCTTATGTCAGTTGGATGATTCATTGATTATCAGATGTTGAATATGGTCTCCTCACTATTGACTCTGAATTTCAGCTCTTCTTTCTCTATTTTAACCATTGCTCTACCTGTGGCCATAAATAGTTCCCCAATATGATGGGATTCTTGGTGTCAACCTCATAGTCCAGAATGACAAAGTCAGTAGGAAAGATGAAGCTAGAAACTCTCATAATCATATAAAAAAATTACATCAGGTTTCTTCTCTATGTGGTGAACCATCAATAGCCGCATCAAAGTCGGTTCAGGAGGCTTCAATCCCAATTGCTTGAATACATCTAGCTATAATAAATTTATGCTGGCTCCTAAGTGACGTAAGGCTCTGGGAAACTTACTACGATTGAGGATGTTGATGGCTTTTCTTTACCCTTTACCAATTTATTCAACATCTCTTCCATTCTTGACTCTGCATCTCATCTTCCTAGTGGAATGTACCGATCTCCTTTCTCTCTATAGTTATCCTTCTTCCTCCAATCACCATTTCACTCTCTAATACAATCTCTATATTTTTCATAGTAGTTCTGGCCTTGGTTACCTTGCCTTTGGGCTCGAAAACCCACTAATTGACGATCTAGATAGTTTTCTTCCTCCTCTAATTCTAAGTCATAAGCTTTGGAAGATGAACCCTGTTCACCTACTGTGTTCACTTTATTAGAAATCACTATTGCAAACTACTTTATTAGTATCCTAAGATTAATTCTTAGTAGGGAAATCTCTTACACTACTGAATCATCAGTTACTTCTGGTCGCAGGAGGGGCCAATAACATATATGCCAGATCCCCTCTCATCCTCCTGAGTTTGCCACCCTCGATTAGTGAGCGAGATCTGATTTAGCATCTCCAAAGCTTCCTCCCAGTATAGTCTCATAAAAATACTTTATGATATGGTGTCTGCTATGGATCTAGAGCTGATAGTCAAGGCTCTGTAGAATATCTCTAATAAGCTCATCCCTAACATCCGATGGTTGGGCACCATACTTAGCTTCTTCTTGAACTTGAACCATACCTCGTACATAGATTCTAATTACAGCTGCCTAAAATTATCAATCTCATCCTTGAGGTGCAACATCCTGGATAGAGGAAAGAACTGGTTCAAGAATTTCCTGTATAACTCATTTTATGTAGTGATAGATCCTCTTGGCAGTTCCCCTAACCGTAAAGATGCTTCTCTTATAAGTGAGAAGGGGAATAACCTCAGTCTAAGAGCTTCCTGGTTCACCCCTAGAATAGTATACAAACTACAAATCCTACTAAAATCTTCAAGGTGCATATTTTCATCATTTTTAGGAAACCCCGCAAATACACCCTTCAGATTTAAGAGCTAGATCATTGCATTCGTGATGTCAAAAATGATGCCTGGGGGTAAAAAAAGAGGGATTATGGATCCATCCTCTGGTGAATCAACGTATCCTAGATCTTCTTCATCGTCAATATATGACTGCATATATTGACATGCTAGGATCACTTAAACATGGGAACTTTTAGCTCTATTCTAATTTCCACCAATTGCTACTCGGCAGTCTGCTTCTTGTCTTTGCTCAGCTAGCTCTGCCTTCCTAGCTATGAGCTGAGCTTCTTTCATTGACCTCATCTCATTTTTAGGTAGAGCTAAAATCTCACTAGTTTGTCATCTAACATATCCTATATTTTTTGGGTGAAGGGGGAGGTGGATATCACGAACCCCATCAGGAATATCATCTCTTTTTTGTTCAATCATCCTACTAGGTGTTTGTAGGATACTCTCTTGATGCGGATTCACTAGGAGTAAGGAATTTCCTCAACTTTGTGTGTTAGGCATACATCGGCATATACCCAACTAAGAATAAAAACAAAAACAAAAACCCAAAAACTACACCAACTTGAATTCACAAATCAATACCTATTCTTCAATAACGGTGCCAAAATTTGGTGTTGCCCAAGCTACACCTTCACTTCAAAGATGATTATCGCCGATGCAAATATAGTAACTTAACAAAGGTTGGGGTCTAGTCCAATGGAATAAGTGGAACTGTGGCTCTCAGTTGTTGTAATTAACATGCAAAACTACAAAAGTAAATGGGGGATTTGAGGATCAATGTCGAACTAGTAGCAAATATTAACTTGAATTATATTCTGTCATAGGTGAACACTAGGATTGTGTTCCCCCTACCTTTTCAACTCTATAGGATTATCATTCTTTGTTGAACCAACTCGACATCTTTCATGAAGAATCAATAAGTTTTATACCTTTTACAGTCTTTTGGATGAGAAAAAGGATTTCACCCTTTACCTTTGAGTCTCAGGATATCACCTTACTAACCCTTATCTTGAACCTAGTTAACTACTACCTTTTAAGTCTCTAGTTATTCGATGAAATCTAACCATATTACTTAGATAAACTTAGTAGCTGGATCAACAGTTAAACTCGAAATGACTATTGTTATTATCTTTTCCTAGTCAATACTTCTCTTTTAGAGTAAGTAGTAATGATCTAGGCGGGATCCTAACATTTGCAACTGCTAAAACAACTATTAAAGTTAAGACAATACAATACATACATGGGTATAAGTTTTGAACAACGATAGCACTTCTCCTACTTCATTAATTTGACAGGGTTTTCATAACCCAGCTATGGGTTTTTAGCCGCTTATGCTTGTGACGTAACCAACAACATTCATGATTGAAATCATAAGATAAAATCATAATAATCACAAGTAAAAACCCAGAACTATTACAGAATTAATAAACCCAAGTCAATACAAGATAATTCCAAGACAAAAATCTAATCTTAGAATCAAAGTATGTTTGTAAGTATAAAAAATGTGTAATTTCTACTAAAAAATATATAAGGGGTATATATAGTACCTGAGGCACTCTAAAACCAAAGCCCAAATAAAATAGGAGAAAAGAGGGTCGGTGGCTATATATGGTCTCCACATGCTACCTAGCCTAGGGTGTATGGGGTACATGTGGCCTGAGGCTAGGCAGATGTGGTGACCGCATTTACCCGACCCAAAATTTCCTGTAGTTAGCTCTCAGAATTTTGGACTTCTGACACATGCTTTGCCCACATGCGGTCCATATGTACTACATGCGGTCTGCATGTTGACATAGTAAGTGTCGAAAGTTATTTTTCAGTTCTTCATCAATTCCCGCACATATTTTGATCATGAATAATCCTAAAAGTGTCACGAACACCTAGTATTTCTCGCATAAGTAGCCAAAAACACTTTTTTCCTCTTTTTCATGAACTTAGCATCCAAAACCTAGTTTTCTGTAAATCATACCCAAAACACATCATATATAACAAAACCACTTCAGAAACTTGCATATTTTCATAATTTTAAGCATAAAAAATGCTATATTTCTGTAGCACACTAGGAGCCTATCCATCTCAAATATCACATCAAAATCTGATATATCCAACTCTATCAAGCCCACTAATATCTCCCTACCACAGATATATATCCCAAAACCCCTATAGACCCTTCTAGCCACAACAGACTCACCCACTGAGGTAGACACAGAAAAGAATCAGAAATACATTTGGGACCAAAACCAAAATAAAAATCCACATAGGGTTCACATATAAATAGTAGACCCCAAATTAAGTAAGCAATACATGTCATGAGTGAAGAGGTCCAATATACCAGTGACAACATCGAGAAACGACTCAGATTCCTAATGGGTGACAAGAGCATACAGATGATTCCAATTATTGCTAGTACTAAAAGTGGCACCCTTCAGTGCTGGATCTAAAAATATAGCATCCTAAACCTTATTAGCTCCAGTAGCGACATCGGCTGCATTACAATTCCTCTGAATATGGCTAGGGTGGAATAATTTGAATCACTTATTTTCCCCTTATCACAAAAACCACGTTGTAACAGTCCATAAAATTTGTAAGATAGATATGATGGACCAGACTGAGCCCCACTAGCTTAAAATTGAGAAACTTTCACCTTAAACCTATCATTTCTCTAAAAGTAACGATCACCAGACCGCTTAGGATATGGAGAACTAGCCATAGAATAAGAACTAGATTTTTCTCACTTCTTCTTACACAATTTCCTGCCATCTCTAACATTATTCTATTAGCCTTCACGCTACTTAGAATACCTGAATTTCTTATTCTATCATTCCCCTATTTTGTATTGTTTCTACTTTTCTTCCTCAACCTGCTGAATGTACACCACTAGCCTAGAGATATCCATGTCATTATTCAGCAAGGAGACCTTGCACTCTAATACCAAGTTTTGAGACAAACCAAAAGAAAACTTCCTCATCTTATCCATCATAGAAGACACCAACTCTGGGGCATAGCGAGACAACTGATGGAATTTCACAGCCTACTCCTTCATAGTTATTTTACCTTTCTTCAAATTCACAAAATACTCAACCCTCACTTTCACTATCTCCTAAGGAAATATGCGATTAAGAAAAACACCAAAGAAGTTATTCCATATAGATGGCTCATTATCACCTTCTCTCAACTATTCCCACTCCTCATACCACTGATATCCCACATCCTTAACCTGATATGCGAAAAACTCTACACCCTCAGAGTCAGAAGCATGCATTACTCAGAAAATCTTTTTCATCTCATCTATGAACCTTTGAGGATACTCCTTACCATTAGAATTAGTAAATGTCAGAGGACTCAACCTCATGAACTCACCAACCCTTGTGGCCTCAGAAAAATGACTGATAGGAGCAACACGCTCAGACTGGTGTGACTGGGAGGCAACTAACTGAGTATGAAAATGAATCCACTGGCAAAACATGACATTACATATATCCCTATGAGGTATTACGGAAGAAGTACCATCATCTCGAGGAGGACTAGTAGGGACCAGAGGAATTCCACAGGGGCAATCAGAAGCGACCATGTTTGTACCTCATAAGAAGGATGAGCTCTATCTATGTCGTCCGTAGGTGGGATAGAAAAGTTTCTAAAAATATCAGATATTTGGGGAGGCATGATCTGTACAAAAAACAGAATTAGAGGCGATACTCTACAGCCCCAAAGTAGAACACAAGAAAGGGAAACATTCATAAATGCCTTGTAGCCTCTCCCTTATAAGTGTGGCGTGCTACACTCTAATAAAAGACTCTACTCGATAGGATTTGTGGATACCCAACTATCCATAAACCTAGGGCTATGATACCAACTTGTCATGACCCAAACCATAGTGGCTGAGACAGGTATCTTAAGTAGGATTAGAGATCACCCCTTTTACCTAGAAAAAGAAAACATAAAATAGCTACCAGATGATGAATTCCAAACATATAATAAGATAAGCGGAGTTTTGAACCCATAACAAGATGAGCAACTCAGTAAAGAAATTTTAGAATTTTAATAACATCCCAATCCATAGTAATCCATAAAGCCTCTACACATACCAAAATCATTCTATGTTGGGACATGCCCCCGATGATTGAAAAAAGAGTCTAATATAAATAGTCTTAAGACATAAATGAAACAGGACTATAAAACGATATCCTTTTTGGAGAATGGAAACTCACCACTTAAAAGCTGACTACTGACAACCTAGATATCTTATCACTACACAGGAAAAGTAGATGTGTCTCTAGTTCCTGTATCGTGTGGGGATACACCATCTGAAAATAGTTAGTAGGGTGAGCACTAGCATGTAACTCAGGATAATGATAACATAATTCTAATTTCAAAATCTTAGTCTAAACTCAATATACATATTCACATACTTGCATGCATACATATGTATATCTATAATATGCCGGGATAGGGAACAAGGATTAGTATGCAAGTCAAACATTAGCCCAGACTATGCAACTTAACTATCATAAAAAGGCACACACGAGCTATATGGGTCCAGCTTCCCCTACTGAAAGGGCCCTAGTACGTGTTAACCTCATGAACAAGAGGTATCAAGGAAGACTAGGGAATGCTCTGACCCCATGTCAATCTAGGATACAAATAAGTATCATTACTATGAACCATGCACATGGTGATTAAGATCAACCCTCACACCGAAAAATAAGAGTTTCCAGTATTGGTCCTACAAGACTTCCACCTTCATGGCTTAGCTACAAAACCCCCATTAGGACTAATTAAAATAAGTTTCACATAACCTATCAATTTAACCAAGGGATTGACCTCTAAGGCACACAATAGGTATCGTCATACCCTTACACTTGCAAGCTTATAATCATGCCATCATAATTCCATCACTTCAGGGAAATGCCTCGACCTCCTTTGTTTATTAAATCAATGCAGAAAATGCCTCGACCCATTTTGTTTATCAGTTCAACTTGGGGGAATGCCCCGAAACTCAAAATTTAAATTTAAAGTCAAAGCATGGCCAATAATATCTTCAAAAACCCATGTTATTAGTTTAGCCATTTATACAATGCAATAGTAGACCTGAGTAAGTCAAACCATATGACAAATCATAATTGAAATTACACAAGTGGGTTAAGAGAACACAATTTACTAAACCAAAGTCCAAACCAAAATCATCAATTTAGGGGAATACCCCAACCCAATTTCCGATTCCCATATTTACGCACCCAATTAGTTTAAAAACCATTGATAAAGCATGAGCAATGCATATAAAATCATGGGTATCCAATTCAAATAGCATTCATTCCAAAGCCCTCAACCATATATAAACCCATATTCAAATCCCCAAAACAATTATTTAAATATATGCTTAAAGTAAAACAAGTTTAAGGGAAAGAGTAACATGCCTGATATATCAAGAATTACAAAGAGAAATTAACCCCTTGATACTTTAATTTCCAATCTCTTAAAACCCTAGGTCTTCTTGACTTAGGGACTTAAGAGAGTTA
>NC_061113.1:91296820-91491386 GCF_002878395.1 Capsicum annuum
CTTTCCATCAGGCAAGACTGGGAGACTTCAAAGTGAGATAGTGAGCTTCAAATAGAAACATAATTGTAACACCCCAGTTTTCTAAATCAGATCGCTACATGTTGCCCATGATCTTGAGGGAACACAAGCTAATCCATGACTGATATATGTACCTGTATACTGTAATATATGATGTAATAATGCGAAAAATATAAATAATAGTCCATAAGGTTCAACTGCATAGAATATCTGACAAATTATAACATACATATAGGGTAACGAATACCCAAAACAACTGAAATCTAAATCAAATCTAAGCTAAATGTGAAAGCCTCTAAATATTGCCTGAATAAGGAGTTGAAAAAACATGTCTCCAACAAACTCTGTCTAGCAAAATTGAACTAAATTAATAAATCAAATAAATAATATCGTCCTCGAATGGATGATGAATCACTACAACTCTTCAATTGGAATGCTATTGCTACTGCTAATCTAGAGCTCGTATCTGTGAACCTATGGTGTAATATGAAAGAAAGCACCATAGCACAAATGTTTTAGTACAACTGGGAGTACTGAGTATACGAGTGAGGTAAACTAAATGCAAAAGGGTTTACATGCATGAATGATGCTAACTGAATGACTGATATGAATGTAAGAGTGCAAATATACATACATAGTAACTGAGATCGTGATTACGTGATATCTAAATATGGACACTAATGCATGATCTATTGATATCTAGCATGAAAAATACTAAAATTCTAAAAACATAAATGATTGTGTCTGACAATCCTGAATCTAATAGAACTATCTGTGCTCTGTTTGGTAACTAAATTATCTGTATCTGACTGTCCTAATAAACTGAAATCTGTAGAACTATCTGAGTTCTTTTACTGAGACTGGGACTGAAACTGTGGGAGGTAGTTATTTTACCAACATACCCCAATAACACATACAGATAAGTAGGGGTTTAATCTCTTCCCCAACTGGAAGGGTGTCAATATCGCGCCACTGGTAAGGATAGCTATGAGTGACCCTTAGCTGGTAGGTACTCAAAAAAAGAACGGTGGGAACCCTAAACTGACGGATTAAGCCACCTCATCAACCCTAATATGACAGGTTAAGATGTCTCAACCTATGCTGGCTACGTAGTTCTGGAACACAAGGATGATTACTAAGAATCACACACTAAACTTGCAGGTGAGTTCTAATCCTTGGGTTCACTCGATGCTAACTCCTACTCCCATTTAAAGAGACTGAATTTGATTTAACTGACAGTACATGGACTGAGTAACTGACTTTTGTTGATTGACGGATTAATTCTACTATTTGAGAATTAACTGAGATCATGATATTTCTGAGGTTTCCTGAGATCATTAACTAAAATTATCGTTATAACATAAAATAGCTCTAGGAACATAGCTACATTTTTTGGGTACAAGTATCCCCAGGACTCAATGGAAGGAAACTGACACACATGACTAACTTGATCGTAAGAGTAGTGTCCACAATTTACCATATCATAAGTAGGGGATTTCACGCTAAGCATAGTTCTCAACATCTTATACATGGGATGGAAATTCATAGAACATGTATATACTTGCATAGCTTCAATATCATGGCCAATCTATATCACAATAACTAAGCATATCACTCATATAGAATTCATGGGAAATCGTAAAGCATAGATCATGGACTTGTCATTTAAGCACTATTAAATCATGGGACATGAATTCTATCATCCTAGGCATATTATCAAACACTTTGCAAGCATTCTTTTAGCTTAAGTGTGTTCATGAATTTCACCATATTAAGCCATATAAGGATCATGGGTTTCAACTAACAAACACATATACTTCATGAAAACACCTTTAGATATCATCTTGGAATGTAAAAAATAATCATCAACATGTACATGCTCATATCACAACAAGACAATCACAAAATAATACTTAAAACATGGTTGTTGAGCTGTATGAACGAAATGGATCCATAGATGAACACTACGCATACCTGACTCAAGGTTCTTGATGTTTTACAACTTGAAGGATTTAAAATCCTTTGGTTTTTGAAGAAGATTGGGTCTTGTTCTTGGAGATTAAATTTAGAGAGAAACCCTAGTTTTTGTTTGTGAAATAACAATAAGCAAAATGGCTGAATTCAAACTTATCTGGGTATATATAGGCGAGTGGTAAGTGACCAAAATACCCCTATTAAAATGGCTTGTAAGTAAATTGAACATGGCGTGTGATGACCCGACTAATGGTCCATCAGGAACTTGATGGTCCATTATTTCAATCGTCATACATGGGCCAGAAATAGGGTTTACTTGATAAGAATTGATGGCCTGGATGATGATCCATTAAAAATCTGATGGTCCATCAACTCCTCCATCAATCTTTATCTAGGACGTGGACCTACTTCCTTGGCTGTGACGGTCAAAGGGCGGTCTGTCACTTGTTTGGTGGTCCATCAACTTGGACGTTACACCTGGGTGTTTCGATCAGTTTGAGTAAAACATCCATAACTTCCTCGTCTGGTGTCGGATTTGGACAAAATTGGTATTGTTAGAAAGCTAACTCAATTTCCCACGTGATAGAAAGTAGAAATCTCATAAATACCATGGGTAAAAAAATATATTTGTATTTCAAAGAAAGTACTAGCATCCTTGAGATGATTTCTAGCTAGGAATAAGTATATGTATTATAATATCTCCCCCTTGAGAACATTCATCCTCGAATGAGACTGAATAAGAGGGAAAATAATAAATGAACATGAATTAAACATGAGTGACTGAGACATGACTTCATGAATGACATGTTAATATACAGAACTCATGGACATCTGATACAGGGCTAACTGGTACATGAATGCGTGACTGAGTGTTCTGATAAACTGATTTTCTCAAGATAAGAATGCATAGATGATGTATGATTTTTTAACTGAACTGATACATGAATACATAACCGAGTATGAAATGGTAGTAGATACCACATTTATAATGGGAACATGAATATGAAATTGAATAAGCTTAAGGTAAAATATTACCTTGAGCTTGATCTGAATCAGCGGAGAAAAGGTAAGGATACTTGGTACGCATATCTGCTTCTGCTTCCCAAGTAGCTCCCTCGATGGACTGATTTTGCCAAAGTATCTTAACTAGAGGTACCTCTTTGTTTCTCAATCGATGAGTCTGATAGTCTAAGATTTTGACTGGAATCTCTTCATAAGAGAGACTTTTCTAAACATCAACACTCCGAATAGGGACTACAACTGCTAGGTCACTAACGAACTTTTTGAGCAAGGATACATAGAAGACCAGATGAACTGAGGCTAAATCTGAAGGCAATTTGAGCTCATAAATTACCTTGCCTAAATGACTGAGAATCCTGAAGGGACTGACATAGCAGGGACTGAGTTTCTCTTTCTTACCGAACTTCTTCACTCCCTTCATGGCAGAGATCATGAGATAGACATAATCATCAACCTTAAACTTGAGATCCTTTCTATGAACATCATCATAAGACTTTTGTTGGCTCTGAGTAGCCTGGAGTCTCTCTCTGATCAATTAAACTTTCTCTAAGGCGTCAAAAACCAAGTCAAGACCTTGACTGAGGCCTCACTAACTTCAAACCAACCAATTGGAGATCTACACCTCCTGCCATAGACAGCTTTAAATGGAGCCATTTTAATACTGGAATAATAGCTATTGTTGTATGCAAACTCAATCAAAGACAAGTGGTCATTCCAACTTCCCTTGAAATCAATTGTACACGCTCTTAGCATATTTTCTAGAGTCTGAATGGTCCTTTCTGCTTGACCATCTGTCTCAGGATGAAAGGTTGTATAGAGATGGACTTGGGTACCAAGACCCTTTTAGAATGCTTTCCAGAAGTGATAGGTAAACTGGGTACCTCTGTCTGAAATAATAGATAATGGAACACTGTGCAATCTAACCAACTCCCTAATATAGATTTTGGCATAATCCTTGGTTGAATAAGAGGTATGAACTAGAAAGAAATGAGATGACTTGGTCATCCTATCTATAATAACCCAAATTGAATCATGCTGATGACGAATCAGAGGCAAACCCATCACGAAGTCCATGTTCACTTCTTCCTACTTCCAAGTAGGAATGGCAAACTCCTTCATGGGTCCACTAGGCTTCTCATGCTCTATCTTAACTTGCTGACATATAAAGCACTTATCCACAAACTCTGAAATATCTCTCTTCATCCCACTCCGCTAATAGATTTCCTGTAGGTTGCGGTAATCTTAGTGGCCCCTGGATGAATAAAGTATCTCTTACCATGTGCTTCTGCAAGAATCCACTGCTTTAAGTCATGTACACCTAGAACGAACAGACGACCCTAACAATGAAAACCCCCATCTCCTCCTTAGGAGAAAACCTCTACTCTCTAATTCTGAATTGACTCTTTTAGGTTGACAAGGCTAGGATCCCTATCTTGCTTTTCTTTTACCTCAGAAACTAGAGATGACTCTGAACTACTCTAAACACATACACCACCCTCCAAAGAATTAACTAAGCAAACACCTAGTCTGGTAAGATGATGGATTTCCTAAGCTATCTTCTTCTTGTTGCCCTCGACGTGAGAAACACTACACATGGAGAGTCTACTGAGAGCATCGGCCACAATGTTGGCCTTTTTCGGATGGTAAAGGACACTCATGTCATAATCTTTCAAAATCTCTAACCACCTTCTCTGACAAAGATTGAGATCTTTCTGAGAAAAGACATACTGGAGACTCTTATGAACCGTGAAGACATCTACATGAATTCCATATAGATAATGCCTCCAAATCTTTAAGTCAAATACTATGGCTGCTAACTCAAGATCATGAGTAGGATAATTCTTCTCATGGGCCTTTAACTATCTAGAGGCGTAGGCTATGACCTTACTATGTTGCATAAGGACACAACCTAAACCCACTATGGATGCATCACAATATACCACGAACCCATCTAAACCATCTGGAAGAGCTAAAACTGGAGCTGAGGTGAGTCGAGTCTTTAACTCTTAAAAACTCTTCTCACAAGGATCTGACCACTGAACCTTGACCTTCTTCTGAGTCAATCTGGACATGGGGGATGCAATAGAATAAAATCCCTCAACAAACCATCTGTAATAGCCAACCAATCCCAAGAAACTCCTGATATCTAATGGAAAGATGAGGCGAGGCCAGGTTCTTACCGCTTCGGTGTTTTGAGGATCTACTCTAATGCCATCATCAGAAAAATATGGCCAAGGAATGCTACTAATCTTAGCCAAAACTCGCACTTACTGAATTTGACGAATAGCTGGTGATCTCTGAGAGTCTGAAGAATAATCTTGAGATGGTCTGAATGATCACACTCTGTGCGAGAATAGACCAGGATATCATCTATGAAGACTATGATGAACATGTCCAAGTACTTCTTGAACACACGATTCATCAAGTCCATCAAAGTAGCTGGGGTATTGGAAAGGCCAAAGGACATAACTAGAAACTCGAAGTGACCATACCGAGTATGGAAAGCTATCTTTGGGATGTCATATTCTCTAACTCTGAGCTGATGGTAGCCTGATCTGAGGTCTATTTTGGAGAAATAACTGGAACCCTGAAGTTGGCGAAACAAGTCATCTATTCTGGGAAGAGGATACTTGTTCTTGACCGTAACTCTGTTGAGCTAACGATAATCAACACACATCCCGAGAGAACCGCCTTTCTTGCGCATGAATAAGACTGGTGCACCCCATAGGGTTACACTGGGCCTGATGAATCCCTTTATATAAGAGATCCTTCAATTGATCTTTCAGTTTCTTGAGTTCTACTGGTGCCATTCTATATAGCAGAATAGAAATAGGTTGAGTATCTGGAATAAGGTTAACGCCGAAGTCTATTTCCCTTACAGGAGGATTGCCTGGAAGATCTTTGGGAAACACGTATGAATACTTATTTACAACTAGGACTTATTCAATACTATGAGATTCAGAACTGGAATATTTAATATACACGAGATGGTTCACACACCCCTTAGAAATTATTTTCCTTGCCCGAATGTAGGAAACAAGCTGACCCTTGAAAGATGAAGTACTACGCTTCAACTCTAGGACGGGCTCATTCAGGAATTGAAATTGAACTACCCTGGTTCTACAGTCGACTGTGGCATAGCAAGAATGAAAACAATCTATATCGAGAATGACATCAAAATCAGTCATCTCTAACTCGACTAAATCTGCTGACGTGGCTTTCTAAAATATCATAATCGGGCAGTTCCTATATACCACTGAGCTATAATGGTTTTACCCACTGGGTTAGAGACTAAAAAGGGCTCTGCTAAAATTTTGGGACTGATTCCAAAATCTCCTGCTATATAAGGAGTAACAAAACACAAGGATGCACCTGGATCCAGTAAAGCATTAACATAAACATGGAAAATCTATAATGTACCAGTAATGACATCAGGAGAATTTTCCTGATCCTGTCGAGTTTGAAGAGCATAGATTCTATTTGGGCGTCGCCCACTAGTAGCACTAGAAGTGGCATTCTGCTGATTTGGGTGATTGGACTGGGCTGTAGAGCGATTCTTCTGACCTTGTATACCTGACTGTGGACACTTTCTAATCTTGTAGCCTAGATTGCCACAACCGAAACAAACATCGCTACCAGCTCTTCAGGAACCCTTGTAGTTCTTACCACAAGTCTGACATAAGGGATTAGTTCAGGCACTGCTGACACTGCCCTAAGACTTAGAGCCTAGTGCTCAATCTTTGTTGCCATCTTTGTTGAGATGATGGTAATCAACACACATCCTGAGAGAACTATCTTTCTTGTGCAGGAATAAGACTGGTGCACCCCATGGTGATACACTGGCCTAATAAATCCCTTATCTAAGGGATCCTTCAACTGATCTTTCAATTCCTTAAGTTTTGCTGGTGCCGTTCTGTATGGTGGAATAGAAATAGGTTGAGTATCTGGAATAAGGTCAATGCTAAAGTCTATTTTCCTTTCAGAATGAATGTCTAAAAGATCTTCGGGAAACACGTTTGAATACTAATTTACAACTGGGACTAATTCAAGACTATGAGTTCAGAACTAGAATCTTTAATATGCAGGAGATGGTACATACACCCCTTAGAAATCATTTTCCTTTCCCGAAAGTAGGAAACAAGCTAACCCCTAAAATATAAAGTACTACCCTTCCACTCTAGGAAGGTCTCATTCAGGAACTGAAATTGAACTACCCTAGTTCTGCAGTCGACTATGGCATAGAAAGAATTAAAATAATTCATTCCGAGAATGACATCAAAATTAGTCATCTCTAACTTAACTAAATCTGCTGATGTGGCTTTTTGAAATATCATAACTGGGCAGTCCCTGTATACCCATCGAGCTATAATGGTTTCACCCATTGGGGTAGAGACTGAAAAGGGATCTGCTAAAATTTCGAGATTGATTCCGAAATAGCCTACTATATAAGGAGTAACAAAAGACAAGGATGCACCTGGATATAGCAAAGTGTTACTATGAACATGGAAAATCTATAACATACCAATAATGACATTAGGAGAATTTTCCTGATCTTGTCAGGTCTGAAGAGCATAGAGTCTGTTTGGGCGTTGCCCACTAGTAGCACTGAAAGCGGCACTCTACTGATTTAGGCGACTAGACTGGGCTGTAGAGCGATTCTACTGACCCTATAGACTTGACAGTGGACACTCTCTAATTCTGTAGCCTGGCTTGCCACAACCAAAACAAACATCGCTACCAGCTCTATAGGAACCCTTATAGTTCTTACCACAAGTCTGACACAGGGGATTAGTTTGGGCACAGCTGACACTGACTTGAAACTTAGAGCCTGGTGCTAGATCTTTATTTCCATCTTTGTTGAGCTGACAATAATCAACACACATCCTAAGAGAACCATCTTTATTGCGCACGAATAAGACTGGTGTACTCTATGGGGATACACTGGGCCTGATGAATCCCTTATCTAAGAGATCCTTCAACTGATCTTTCAGTTCCTTAAGTTCTGCTAGTTCGATTCTGTATGGCGAAATAGAAATAGGTTGAGTATCTATAATAAGATCAATGCTGAATTTTATTTCCCTTTCGGGAGAAATGCCTGGAAGATCTTTCCGAAAATATGTTTGTATACTCATTTACAACTGGGATTGATTCAAGACTCTGAGATTCCGAACGTGAATCTTTAATATGAACTAGATGGTACACACACCCCTTAGAAATCATTTTTCTTGCCCAAAGTTAGGAAACAAGCTAACCCCTGAAAGATGAAGTACTACCCTTCCACTCTAGGACGGGCTCATTTGGGAACTGAAATTGAACTACCCTAGTTCTACATTCGACTATCATATAGTAAGAATGAAAACAATTCATGCCAAGAATGACATCAAAATCAGTCATCTCTAACTCGACTAAATCTGCTGACATGGCTTTCTAAAATATCATAACTGGGTAGTTCCTATATACCCATCGAGCTATGATGGTTTTACCCTCTGGGGTAGAGACTGAAAAAGGCTCTGCTAAAATTTTGAGACTGATTCCGAAATCGCCTGTTATGTAAGAAGTAACAAAAGACAAGGATATACCTAGATCTAGTAAAGCTTTAACATGAACATAGAAAATCTGTAATGTACCAGTAATGACATCAGGAGAATTTTCCTGAGTCTGTCAGGTTTAAAGAGCATAGAGTCTGTTTGGGCGTCGCCCACTAGTAGCACTGAAAGTGGCACTCTGCTGATTTGGGCGACCGGACTGGGCTGTAGAGAGATTTTGCTAACCCTGCATACCTAACTATGGACATTCTCTAATCCTGTGGCCTGGCTTGCCACAACCGAAACAAACATCGCTACCATATCTACAGGTACCCTTGTAGTTCTTACCATAACTCTGACACAGGAGATTAGTTCGGACATTGCTGACACTACCCTGTGACTTAGAGCCTGGTGCTCGATCTTTGTTGCCATCTCTGAATTTTAGCACTAGGGAACTGGTGAAGAAAGGAGCTAAAATTGCTAGCTTAGGACAAAACTGCGAACAGTTTCCTTCTAATGATTTTGGTTGAGCAAAATTGAAACTGCCTGAATTTTCTCTCTTATTCTTCCTTTCCTTAGTCCTAATATTCTACTCCCTATTTATTGAGCATGAGTCATAAGCCTGGATAAAGTCATATCACTGTTCAGAATCATAGAACTGCACTCATTTACCACGCTATCATTCACCCCTGATACGAACTTGCTCATCTTAGCCTTGTTGTCTGCAACCACATGAGGGGTATATATATCTGGCTAGCTGAGTAAATCTAAGAGAATACTTCTTAACCATCATATTTCCCTACCTGAGCTTAATAAACTCTAGAACTTTTTCCTCCCTCAGCTTTTGGGGAAAGAATCTATCTAAGAAAGTCGTGACAAATTTCTCACACTCTATAGGACCTGCATCCTGTAACCTCTCGGACTTCCACTATTTGTACCAAGTGTGAGCAAAATTCTATAACTGGTATGCGGTTAACTCAGCACCTGACAAGAAGTAACTCCTATGATGTCTATGACCTTCTAGACTTGGTCAATGAATTCTTGGGGGTCTTTATCAGACTTATACCCAAAGAAAGATGGAGGGTTCATTCGGGTGAAGTCCCGAATCTTAGCTGTAGCTGAGTTGGCCACTAGATTGGTTGGAATAACTAGTGTCCATTCATTTTGGACATCCACAGACTGAGAAAGTGTGGTGAATGTGGCCCTAAACTACGTATGAGAAACATGTTCGCCCAAAGGATCTATGGGCTGAGGAGCTGGCTGGTTTCTTCTCCTTGGAGGCATATTCTGAAATAAGAGAAGAATGGATTAGACTAAGAGTTTAACTTGAGATTATGCTCACTAGAACGATATGAATATCGAAAGAAGTGAAACTTTTTCTTAAATACCTTATAGCCTCTTGAACATAAATGTGGCACGCAACACACCCATGCATAAGACACTACTAGATGCAGCTTTTAGACTTCCAAGGACTCTATTGAACCTTAGGATCTGATACCAAGTTTGTAATATCCCAGTTTTCTGAATTGGATCACTACACGGTGCCCATAATTTTGAGGGACCACAAGCTAACTCGTGACTGATATTTGTACCTGTATACTACAATATATGTTGTAATAATGCAGAAAACATGAATAATAGGCCATAAGGTTCAACTGCATAAAATATCTAACAAATCATAACATCCATATAGGGTAACGAATACCCAAAATAATAAAAATCTGAATCAAATTTGAGCTAAATCTGAAAGCCTCTAAATACTGTCTGAATAAAGAGTTAAAGCAACATGTCTCCAACTAACTCTGTCTAGTAAAACTGAACTGAATTAATAAATGAAATAAATAATATCATCCTTGAATAGATGAGGACTCACTGGAACTCTGTGACTGGAATGCTACTGCTACTACTGATCTGTAGCTCGTATCTGTAAACCTATGGTATAACGTGAAAGAAAGCACCATAGCACAAATGTGTCAGTACAATTGGGAGTACTGAGTATACGAGTGAGGTAGGCTAAATACAAAAGGGTTTACATGCATGAACGATACTAATTGACTGGCTGATATAAACGTAATAGTGCAAATATTCATACATAGTAACTAAGATCGTGATTACGTGATATCTAGATCTAGAAACTAATGCATGATCTACTGATATATAGCATGAAAAATACTGAAATTCTAATAACATAGATGACTGTGTCTGACAATCCTGAATCGAATGGAACTATCTGTGTTTCGTTCGGTAACTAAATTGTCTATATTTGACCATCCTGATATACTAAAATTTGAAGAGCTATTGGAGTTCTTTTACTGAGACTAAGACTAAAACTATAGGAGGTAGTTCTTTGACCGACATACCCCAATAACACATATAGCTAAGTTGGGGTCTAATCTCTGCCCCGACTGGAAGAGTGTCAATACCGCGCCACTAGTAAGGACAGCTATAAGTGACCCTTAGCTGGCAAGTACTCAAATTGATAATGGTGGAAGCCCTAAACTGACGGATTAAGCCACCTCATCAACCCTAATCTAATAGGTTGAGATGTCTCAATCTACGCTGGCTACGTAGTTCTGGAACACAAGGATGATTACGAAGAATCACACCCTAAACTGGCAGGTAAGTTCCCATCCTTGGGTTCACTCGGTGCTAACTCCTACTCCCTTTGAAGAGACTAAATGTGATTTAACTGATGGTACATAGACTGAGTAACTGACTTTCGTTGACTGACAGACTAGTGCTACTATTTGAGAATTAACTAAGATCATAAGATTTTTGAAGTTTCCTGAGTCACATGGCCGACTGAGTTCTATAGATCATGGATTGACTAAAATTATCGTGATAACATGACATGGCTCTAGGTACACACTATATTTTTCGAGTACAAGTACCCACAGGACTCAATGGTAGAAAACTGACACACATGACTGACTTAATCGTAAGAGTAGAGTCCACAATTTACTATATCATGAGTAGGGGATTTAACACTAAGCATAGTTCTGAACATCTTATACATGAAAGGGAAATTCATACAACATATATATAATTGCATAGCTTCAATATCATGGTCAATCCATATCACAACAACAAGGGATATCACTCACATGGAATTAATGGGAAATCGTAAGGAATAGAGCATGAACTTGTCATTTAAGCACTATTAAATCATGGGACATGAATTCTATCATCCTAGGCATATTATTAAACACTTTGCATGCATTCTTTTGGTTTAAGTATGTTTATGAATTTCACCATATTAAACCATATAAGGATCATGGGTTTTAACTAACAAACATATATACTTCATGAAAACACCTTTAGATATCATCTTGAAACTTAAAAAACAATTATCAATATGTACATGCTCATATTACAACAAGACAATTATTAAATAGTATTTAAAATATGGTTCTTGAGCTCTATGAACAGAATGGATCCATAGATGAACACTACGCATACCTGACTCAAGGTTCTTGATATTTTTGAACTTGAAGGATTTTAAATCCTTTGATTTTTTAAGCAGATTGTGTCATGTTCTTGCATATTAAATTTAGAGATAAACCCTAGTTTTTGTTTTTGAAATAATAATAAGCAAAATAGCTGAATTCGGACTCATCTGGGTCTATATAGGCAAGTAGTAAGTGAACAAAATACCCCTATTAAAATGGCTTGTAAGTAAAATGAACGTGGCATGTTAGAACTCAACTAATGGTCTATCAGGAACTTGATGGTCCATCATTTCGACCGTCATACGTGGACCGGAAATGGGGTTCACTAGATAAGAGTTGACCGCCTGGATAAAAGTCCATCAAAAATATGACTGTCCATCAACTCGTCCATTAATTCTTATCCAGAACATGTCCCTACTGTCTTGGATATGATGGTTAAAGTGGCGTTCCGTCACTTGTTTGGTGGTCCGTCAACTTGGACATTGCACCTGGGCATTTTGGTCAGTTCTAAGTAAAACATCCATAACTTCCTCGTCTAGTGTCGGATTTGGACAAAATTGGTATCGTTAGAAACCTAACTCAATTTCCCATATAATAGAAAGTAGAAATCTCATAAATACCATGGGTACAAAAATAGATTTGTATTTCAAGCCAAGTATTAGCACACTTGAGATGATTTTTAGCTAGGAATAAGCATGGGTATTGCATAATGAAAACCTTTATCATGATTGCAATACTTCAACTCTCTACTTTGGGATTGTCTATATCACCAATAGTGAAATGAAGTACTTGCTCATACTTTTGTAGAAGCTCTTGATCACAATATGAAGATTTTCTAGATTTAACCATAGGTGGTCTAGTGCTAGATGCTAGAGTTAACTTATGATAACCTATACATATTGCTGAACCACATAGTACAAGGAAATCTAGAGTGGCATTCATATTCTAGAAGTCCCATGAAAATAATTACGGGTGTATTGGAGGTAGGCCAATTCATAACCTTATCGGCCCAGGTTTCTATATTACAGAATTTGATCAACCCTCAATTCAACAACATGAAATTAGAAGTAGCACAACCTGTGGCCACAGTTAATACTATCCAACAAGTTGTAGTTTGGTGTGAAGTATGTAGAAGTAGTGGTAATTCAGCGGTAATATGTGCTTCAAATCTGGAATCTGTGATTTATGTAGGTAATGCTCAAGGGCCAAATTATCGTAATGACTATAATATGAAGTTGCAGACTCAGCCACTAAATCAGCCATAGAACGTACAGCAACAGCAAATTCCACGGCCACTGGCCTAAACTAATCAGTCAACTACCAATATGGAGGAGATGATGAAACAACTCTTAGCTAATCAGACATAGTTTTCTGTAGACTTGAAAAATTTCCTAGCAGCTCAGAGAATCTTAGAGTTACAGATTGTGTAGTTATAGAAAGCATTAAATACTAGGCCACAAGGTGGTTCGCTAGCAAATGCAAAAAATCCAAAGCAAGTTATGGCAATCACCTTGAGGAGTGGTAAAGAGCTTTAAGATTTATAATCATATGAGGAAGTCTCGGTTGAAATTTTGGATCGGCTAGTTCATAGGTTGTGGATGGAGGACATAGCTTTGATAAAGGTTTTATGGAGAAACCACAAGGTTGAGGAGGCTACTTAGAAAGCCGAAGTGAACATGAACTCCAAGTATCCATTCTTGTTCTCCACTACGAATAATCATGCCTAAGGTATATGTTATTCTTAATATCTTTGTTTGCAACTTTGTTAAAGAAAACAGTGATTTCCTTGGCATCTTTGTTTTCTAACTTTTTTAAAGGTAATAGTTGAGGTACATGGAGTCTAATTATGCTAGAAATTTCCTTGACCTATTATTCAAAAACTAATGATCCAATTGGGGAGAATTGAAACTCCCTAAATTTTGGCCCTTGAAAATTCCTTAATCTTTGGGGTTATTACCTTAGTTATGATTGGACCCTATGAGTCATAGCATGTCCTGACGAGTCGTTGGAATGAATCATAACAAAATCATTAAGTTTATGAATTGATTTTGCTCTTAGTACAAGTGGCTCACTAAGAACCATGAGGATATGTTATGAGTCATAAGGTGTAATCATAAGGTGTCCAATGTAAGTTTCAATTTGAGTTTTGTGTTGACTAAGACTAGACCTTACGAGTTGGTTGGTTGAGTCATGAGGATAACAGTGTAGGGTGACTTGGTGGTACTGCCTTAGTTACGACTCATGGTGACGAGTTGTAAGGAGTGGCTATGAGTCAAGGGTTGACTCATAACCAAAGGTGACCTTTTTCAACTTTTAAGTTGCGGTCACTTTAGATATTTCCCACTTAAAACCCTTTTGACCCCACATCCATAAAATAATTTTGGGGCATTCATTCCACTCTTTAACGGGTTAAACACTCTCTTTACTCTCTCTAAATCCTCTTAAGAAAGTCAAGCTAGGGTTTCACCAATTTGGTTATCTAAGGGATTGAGGGTCGATTTCTCTTCATAAAACCTTGTAATTCAGGCATGTGACTCTACCATTAAACTTAATATCTCCAATTCATAAAAGTACATATTATTTATGTGATTTAAAGCATTGGTTTTTGACATGGTTAAGGATTTTGACATGAATGGTCAATTAAATGTTTTCACATGTTTTATGATGCATTACTTATTTTTAAATTATGGTTTTGAACTTATAGGTTCTTGGGTTTGGTGGATGAAACTAGGGAATTATGAAATTTCCCAAACTTGTGACTATTGAAGTGGTTATGACCTGTAACACCCCGTAATATCTTATCTCATTTCAACTTACTTTTGCATTCTAAAGGGGTCAAGGACTTAGAAAATTTCACTAAGTGTTAAGACTTAGTGATTTACAAAGCCCCTTAAACTTTGATGATTTTAATTCTGACCTTCCCAGCATTAGAACACCGATTTTCAAGTTGATTCATGATTGGGGTGGTTGATATCTTATCTCAGGTGAATTTCAGATTTTTTGGTCGACGTTTGAATTATGTTTAGATGCTTCAAATAGAATACCAACTTGATATAGTGTCATCGGAAGGGTCCAACGCGATGCATCACATTTGGCTTCGTAAGACAGACGCACTGTATTGGTTATCATGTTGGGTGTCCAGTTCGTTTTTATGATTTATGGGTCCAAGAAGGTATTTCAGCTCTTTGTCCTAGCTTTATCTCAGCCATAACACGGAATTAGGGTCTCAAAAGAGCATTATTTTCCACTCATTTCATATTTTGACTCAATTGAAAACATTCCCTCTCAAGAAAAAACCCTAGCCCCTTCAACTTTTAAGATCAATTCTCAAGAAATCCACCAAGACCTTTCAACAATTCTTTAATTAAGGTATGTGTGATGTTCATCCATGGTTTCCTTTCACCATGGAGTTCGAGAACCTATTTTTTAAGTTTTGAATCATGAATTTACATGCTTATAACAAAACTATCTCCATAAATCTTTCTAGTTTTCAATTATACATGATGTTTACAAGAGTTATTGTGGGAATTAAACTTTGCTCATTTCATTGATGATGTTTTCATGTTAAATCACTATTTTATGGTTTAGTATTATAGCCATTTGAATGATCATATGTTTTAAACTATCCTCATGCTTTAAATTATGACCCTCAAGTGTTTGATAAAATGCCTAAGTAATGATTGCGGTAGCGCACCTATTGTGGTTTTAAATGATCTCATGTGTTCTTATTGTTATTGCTATCGAGTCCTAGGGGTTATTAATACCTAAAAAACTTAGCTGTTTACATAGTCAGTTATAGTATTTTCAAAATAGTTTGTAGATAAACCATACATAGTAACAGTGCAGTTAGTTATCATAACCAGTTAAGCTAAGATTTGTCCCAAAATTAGTGTCTTTTATTTGGGAGTAGGATTTAGCACTGAGCGAATGCAGGATGGCGGCTTCCCCGCAGTTAGTCGGAGTCATTAGTAGCAGTTCTTATATTCCATAACTACGTAGCTAGTATGGGTTATGAGGAATCACCCATCAGTTTAGTCTTGACTACCTCCGAGGGGTCACCCGTTAGTTTAGGCTTGACTCCGTCCAGGTGTCTTCTGTCAGTTTAGGCTCGACATTCTAGTTCTTTAGCAGCTTAGTAGATCCACATAACCATTGTTAGTACCCATGGCATAGTACTGACACCCCTTCCAATTGGGGTTACAGGTTGGACCCCCAATCAGTTTATAGATGGACATGTCGGTTAAATGATACCTCCCACAATCTCATTCCAGTAATCAGTACAAAATTTAGTTCATGTTGCTTGACCATGGCATATAGATTATTAGTTATTCAGTTACCAAATTTCAGTATTTTACTTTCACAAATTAGTTTAGAAAGATTACATGCTTGGTATTGCACTTTTAGTAGTTTAGCTTTCATGCATGTTTACTCGATTATCTCATGTGATTCAGTTAGTTATTACTTTGTGTTCAGTTAACCAATGAATTTAAGCCTAACTTTCTCATATACTAGTACATTCAATGTACTTATCATATACTCATTTCTTGTGCTATGACGTCTTATATTATAGGTTCGGACACTCAGTTTCCCAATCGAGCTTAGACAGGATCAATTATCCAGTATCAACAACAGTGGTGAGTCCTCATACATCAAGGAAAAGTTTATCTTATATTCAGTATGTCAGTAGTTTAGTTATTTAGTCAGTCAGAGTTAATTTGGAGCTTGTCCCATCAATTTCAAAGTCAGTCAGTTTTAGAGGCTTCCAGATATTCAAATAGATAGACAATTGTTCAGTTGTTTAAGTCAGTATTTTTAGAACATTTTCAAATGTTCAGAACTATGATTTTGTATTATTATCAGTATTTAATTTTGCTAAAACCTTATGGTATCTTTAGATTACTTCCACATATGTCTTTTATTTTTCAGTATATTGTTCAATGCTCACACCAGGTACCAGCTCCTGGGTTTGCTTGTGGTATTTTAGGACCGTAAGCACCATGTGGCAATCGGGATGTATTTTTGGGTCGGTACAAATTCGGTATCTGAGCGTAAGGTTTTAAAGTGTCCTAGGGTGTCTGAAAGATGCGTTGAGTAGAGTCTTGTGCATGAGTGTGAAGCACGCTACACTTATGGACAAGAGGCTACAAGACATTTTAGGAAAATTTTCCCTTCTTTCAATATTCATGTCGTGTGAGTGAGCATGAGCTTAAATTAAACTCTTTTTCTAATTCAATCTTTCTTCTATTTACAGAACATGCCTCCCAGAAAGAACAACGGAAGAAAAAATAGGAACTATCTCTCACCTTCACCCATTCAGAAAGATTCCCTGTATGATCATGTTTCTCATGTCGAGTTCAGAGCCGCATTCACCAATCTATCCCGCTCAGTAGCTGCTCAAAACAATCAGCCAGCTACTATCCTAGCCAACCCTGTGGCTAATACTATCACAGCTAGGATTCAGGATTTCACCCAAATGAATCCCCCTCAGTTTTTGGGATCTAGTCTAATGAGGATCCGCAGGAGTTCCTTGAAATTGTTCAAAAACTAACAGATATTATGGGAGTGACTTTTAGTGAGACTGAAGGTTTGGTTGCATACCAGTTACAGGATGTGGCTCACACCTGGTTTAAGCAGTGGAAGGAGGATAGAGGTATAGATGCAGGGCCTATAGAGTGAGAAGAGTTTGCTATAACCTTTTTAGATAGATTCTTTCCTTTTGAATTAAGGGAATCTAAGGTTATCGATTTTATTAATCTGAAGTAGGGTAGTATGAGCGTGAAAGAGTATTCACTTAAGTTTTCCCAGTTGGCCAGGTATGCTCCTCATGTGGTATCTGATAATCAGTCTACAATGAGTAAGTTTGTGTCGTGCATATCTGATAGCATGGTAAAGAAGTGTAGGATTACTTTGTTGATTAAGGAGATAGACATATCTAGGCTTATGGTCCATGCTCAACAGATTGAGGAGTAGACACTTAAGGAGAAGGAGAGGAAGAGTAAAAGAGCCAAAATAGGTATCTTTAGTTTTGCTTAACCAAAGTCAGAAGGTGGTAACCGTTCTCAGTTTTGATAGAATTTTTTAGCTCCAGTTCCATCCTCAACTAGTTCGCCAGTACTAAAGTTCAGGAATGATAATCAGGATAAGGAGCTAGGCTCTAAGCCTTAAGGTAGTATAAATAGTGGTAGTACCAACCCTCTCTGCTAGAAATATTGTAAAAATCATCAGGGCATGTGCAGAGCTGGCAGTGATGTATGTTTTAGATATGGCAGGCCAGACCACAGGTTCATAGAATATTAATTAGTTTCTTATAAGGGAAGAGGGTCGCGCTAGCAGGGTCAGTCCAATCAACCATCAGTTCCAGTAGGTTGCCAAACTCAGTAGGGCACCGCTTCCAGTGCCACCAGTGGTCACCCCCAAACTAGATTGTATGCACTCCAGTCCTGACAAGATTAGGAAAGCTCTCCAGATATGGTTATGGGTATATTTCATGTTTTTCACCTTTATATGTATGCTTTATTAGACCCTGGAGCTTCACTTTCTTTTGTAACCCCCTTTATACCTGTGAATTTTGGTGTTAGTCCTGAGACTTTAGTAGAACCCTTCTTAGTTTCTACCTCAGTAGGTGTCTCTATTATAGCTAGGCAGATATACATGAACTTGTTCGGTCACAATATCCCAGGAAGTCACCTCAATTGATCTTGTAGAGTTAGAGATGGCTGATTTTGATGTCATTCTCAGCATGGATTGGCTCCACTCATGCTATGCTTCAGTTGATTGTAGAAACAGAGATGTTCATTTTTAGTTTTTGAATGAACAAGTCCTTGAATAGAAGGGTAGTACTTCAGTACTTAGGGATCAACTTGTTTCATACCTTAGAGCGAGAAAATGATATCCAAGGGGTGTGTCTACCATCTTTTTCAAGTTAAAGACTCTAGTCCAGAGATGCTGAATATCGATTCATTTTTTGTAGTGCAGGAATTTCCAGATGTGTTTCCCAAAGATCTTTCCAAAGGTCCTCCCGAAAAGAAAAGTGACTTCAGAATAGACATTCTTCTAGATACCCAGCCTATCTATATTCCGCCCAATAGAATGGCTCCCACAAATCTTAGGGAGTTAAAAAAATAGTTGAAAGATATCTTAAATATGGGATTCATCAGCCTAGTGTTTGACCATGCGGTACTCTAGTCCTTTTCATGCCTAATAAAGATGGTTCTCTTAGAATATGCATCAATTACCGTTAGTTGAACAAAGTCACAATCAAAAATAAATATCTACTCTCCAGGATTTATGACTTTTTCGATCAACTTCAGGATGCCAGCTATTTCTTTAAAATAGACCTCAGATTTGGCTATCATTAGCTTAGAGTTAGAGAATATGACATTCTAAAAATAGGTTTCTGAACTTGGTATGGTCACTTTGAATTTATAGTCATGTACTTTAGTCTAACAAATTCCCCAGCATCTTTCATGGACTTGATGAACAGAGTGTTCATAGAGTACTTGGATATGTTTTCATAGTTTTCAAAGATGATATCCTTGTCTATTCCCAAATGAAACAGATCATGCAAGCCACCTCAGACTCTTAGAGCCCATCAGTTGTTCACTAAATTTAGTAAGTACAAATTCTGGAAAAGATCAGTAGCTTTCCTTGGACATATTATTTTTAGTGATGACATTGGAGTTAACCCTCAAAAGACCAAAGCAATGAGAAACTGGCCCAGATCCATTTCTCCATCAGATATTAGGAGTTTCTTAGGTTTGGCTGGCTATTTCAGATGGTTTGTCGAAGGATTTTCATCTATTGCGTACCCCATATTTAGATTGACTCAGAATAAAGTTAAGTTTCAGTGGTCAGATTCCTGTGAGAAGAGTTTTCAGGAGTTAAAGACTCGACTCACCTCAGCCCTAGTTTTGACCATGCCAGATGGTTCAGATGGGTTTGTTGTTTACTGTGATTCTTCTAGAGATGGTTTGGGTTGTGTTTTAATGTAGAGAGGTAAGGTTTTAGCCGATGCCTCTAGATAACTTAAGCTATGAAAATAATTATCCTACCTATGATCTTGAGTTAGCAACTATTGTGTTTTCCTTAAAAATTTGGAGGCATTATCTGTATGGGGTGCATGTTAATGTCTTCATAGATCATAAAAGTTTGAAGTATGTTCATGTTGGGTGTATTTATGCATTCTAGCATCCCTATTCTAGCCTTTTTAGCCTTGTTTTGAGGATGATTCTATGCTATAATGGTGGATAATGAGATAATGTGTATCAAAGTGTTAAATCATGTGCTTATGATGTTAAGAGTGAGTTTCAAACAAGTTTGTACCTAAAATATTCATGTAGAGTCCAACACGTAAAACTAGCGTTACTAGCTTGAGCTAGGTGCTTTGTCTAGTTGATTCCGGTGGATTCTATTGTGTTTAAAGTGTTCCAAATGGTTTTTATGTGTAGTTATATGTGAAAAAACTTATTGATAATGCTCAAGGGTCAATTGGATCAAGCCAAGGGTCAAAACAGTGAGTTAAAGATCAAAGTGAAATTAGCCTATGCTTAGCTCATGTTTCTAGTTCGTCGTGTTGGCTATTGTATTTTTTTCAGCTTTAAATTATTGTGTTTAATGCTATAGGATGCATGGCATTGATTATGATAAATTATGAAGGATATACAAGCTTCAAATCAGGTGGGAATAACTCAAAAAGCCTCGAAATGGCTCAACGAAGGCACAATACGCAGATTGACACACTTTTGGACCCCTGGAATTTCTTGGGTGTGTGTGGACTGTAGGAGATACTGGTGGATACTTGCAAAAACAATGGATTCATAAGAGGTCAAAAATAGTAGCCAATAGGAACGTGGTGGTACTAAAGGCTATTAGCATGCAACACATGCTCATTTTAGTGCTCCCTTGCCTTAGAAATTTTCTTGAATACAACTTCCAGAGAGTGCATACGATTAGCATGATCCGCATTCTCTATTCTATAGCAATGGATCATGAGATGCATGCTCCACTCCACGATTGGGCGTTTTCTACCTAATTCGACTTCTATTGGGATTTGGTTTACCTTTATGCTATAAATACATGTTGTATCACATTTTTCCATACTTTTGGACGTCTTGGAAGATTTATGAGGCTACCACAACATATTTTTGGGGTTTATATCTCTTTAATTTAGTTTGTTTTATGGTTTGTATCATCAATCAAAGGGATTGGATCATGAATATGTCCATCAAAGGCTAAAACTCCCTTTTCGGGGTTAAGGCCAAAATCATGACTACCTTCGTTTTGAGTTAAGTTTGTTGATTTGGTTATTATCATTGGTTGTTTATTTATTCTTGTTTTAACTATTTTAAGGATTAAATACCCTTATATACATCAATTGTCAACTTTGTGATCTCAAAAGAGGGAACAGGGCGATAGAACATGGGAATAAGCAAGGTAAGGTTCGTAGTGTTTTATAAAATAAGTATTTCAAATTAGCATCTAGGATAGGGATATACCTAGAAGCCCTACCAGAATCACATGTAGGATGATATTTGTAAAGAACTTAAGTGAACTATTACATCTCCGCTCAACGATTTAGTTGTAAGGTTCAACTTAGGTAAACAATTAGAGGTTGAGAAACCATAATCATGCAATTAACCCTACGAATCAACAACCAAGATAAGAAATTTAATGAATGAACTTCAATAACTTAGTATAATTGTTCGTAAGCCTTAAACCTGGGCTTCTATCCACTGATTGTCCAAAGTCATTATTTTTCCGCATTTGTTATTTTATTTCTAAAACACTATTTGCTACTTTCCTCCATTGGATAAACTAGAATTAGATAGGAGGTGAATACAAGTCATTGAGAGATCGATACTTGGGCTTACGTGAATCCACTTTACTACTTGATAAGACCATGTACACTTGCGTGTGTGCTTGAGCGCTGTCAAGTTTTTGGCACCGTTGCCGGGGACTTGTAACTTGGCAACTATCTTATTTTTAGTTTTTCTATATTGAGTTGAAAATAGTTTGTTTAGTTTCTTTTTATTTTTCTTTATTTTTATTTTTCTCACACTCTTCTTGAGATGTCAGCCAGGGATAGATGGTTTTTGAATAATGACAATTCTATATAGTGTATGGTTTGTGGCCATAGTGGTCATTCTGAAGATATGTGTGCTGTTAATCCTTATTTAGCAATGTTTGTGGGCTATGTTGAAAGGTAAAATTATATAAACAACTATAATCAAATGATGCAGAATCAGCCACAATCATGGAATAACCAGCAGGAATAGTTTCAACAGACCCAACCAAATCAGTCAACTAGCACCATGGAATATATGCTAAAACAAATTTTAGCATCTCAGTTGAGTTGTTAGCATACATGAAGAACCAGAGGGAGGCTGAGAGCAAGTGGATTTCTAACCAATTGCAGAAATAGTTGCGGATAATTGGAGCAAGTCTGAGTACTCGGAAACTAAAATTGTTGAACAGGTTGAGGGGATACCACTACCACCATGTCTACAGTGGATAAGCAAAGAAAAATATGAGGAGGATATTAGCCAATTTGTGGAATAACCACAAGAATCGCAGCCACTTGATTGTCATATTTTTATTGAGATTGAAATTGAGAAGGTGAATATAAGTGAGTGTGTAGTAGATAGTGTAAATTTTAAAGTAGGATTGGTTGGGCCTTACTCAAAGCATTTTTCTAAATTATGTTTATATGATATCTTGTCTGTGGAATCATTTAAAATAGTGGAAGAGTGTGAAGATGAGGAACAAGAATCCTATATTCTTGATTTTACACCGGATAAGCAACATAAAAACACACCTCACTTTAAGGCCGAGTGGTTTACATGCATATTCCATTACTCGATTCTTTAATTATTGTACCACCACCCTATGAGCAAGGAAAAATGATGGATATAATGTTAGGGGTGAAATTTATATCCTCAAGGTAGAGGAAAAAGTTAATTGGGTCATGCCACGATACCAAATTAAGTGCTTCTTAGGAGGCAACCTAAGCTAAGGTATGTTTTCTTTTTAGTTTATAGTTTTTTTTACTTCACATAGTTTTTATTTTTGGTTGAGTCACTGGTTAATGGGAAGTTTGAGTACAATAAGCATGGGCTAAGAAGCATGGCAAAGACTGAGTGTGTGGTCCCATGGATCTCTTTTATGCGTGAAGATGCTACTAGCTAGGCCTAGAGGCCTCAGGGAGTATTTCTATCTCTTAGCTTTAAATTCACTATGGGGACAAAGTTGATTTTTAAGTATGGGGTGGGGAAATTCCCAAATTTTGGCTCAATTTCAATTTTTTTGTAGGTTAGGAATAAGTGAGATATTTGAGTTGGTGTTGTTTTTGATTACATGATGCAAGTGGATTTGTTTGATAAAAATATATGAATTGTGAGAATTGCTACTTTTTAAGACTCTTAGGCTCATTTTTATGACGCTTGTACTTGTTGGCTTAATTTTGAATTCATGGTATTATTTGGTTAAGAGTCTATAATTATCCTATATGAGTTAAGCATGTGCCATGCGAGTGTGAGAATTTAGTATATTCCTTATTGCATGTGATGTCTAGAACTTGCTCAGTGTGTGCATAAATCAAAATAAAGAGAGTGGGTTGAGGAGATGATATAGGCATTTCTTTGATAGCCTTGTTTTACCTCTTCTTTTTGTCCTACCCTTGTGCATTATCCTAGTTAACCCCCCTTGATCCTTTAGCTTTTTCTTTGGTATCCTCATAAGTAGCGTAATCCCTTCTTTGATAGACTATAATTTGATCCAAAAAGCTCCTTAGTGCTTTAATAAAAAATTGAAATAATAAGTAGTTGAAAAATTGAAGAAGAAAAAGGTGAAATTGATGCCCCAATGTAATAGTTATTGGTGTATAATTGATGTATCATGGATGGCTGTGATATAATTTATGCTAAAAATATTGCCATGATTGTGAAAAAAAAGAAAAATTGATTCTTGTGGTAGTAAACTATGTGTCCACCAAGTGTTTGTGAAAATGCTTAAAAGAGATAGGGCAACAATAAATGGTAACGATGAATGAATAAGTGTAATTTAGTTGTTGAAGATTAGTTTTAAATGTTTAATGTAGTGTATTAAAGAACTTAGAGAGGTTAGTCACTGTTCCCAAATAGTTCCTACCCATCCCTTAGCGTACATTATAACCCAAAAAATTCCTAATTTATCCTAAGCTTTACATTTGACTATTAGTGGAGCATTACACTAAGGGCAAGCCTATGGTTCATTATGTGTAACTTGTGAATTCTTTTTGAGAGTGAGCATAATTTGATTCTTGTACCCATCATGTTCTAATTTGATTAACTGTGAGTGATTATGGGTAACTCTTTTGTTGTGAGGGCACATGTTTAATGAATGTGGGTGATTTGTATGTGTCTTTGATTGAGATATATAGATGAGTTTTACACTAGGTGAGTCAATTGTTGAGGCTAGGATGTTTTAGAGTAGTGCTCATGAGCTTTCAATTGTGCAAATAATATACTTAGAGAGGTAACTTGCATTCCGTGTAGTCATGATGGTACTAGCTTGAGTTTCTTGCATTTAGTAGAATTTTAGAGTCTCCTTAGATGATTGGAGATAAGAGTTGTTTGAGGACGAACAAGGTTTTATGTTTGGGGTGGTGATGTTGGGTGTATTTATGCATTCTAGCATCCCTATTCTAGCCTTTTTAGCCTTGTTTTGAGGATGATTCTATGATATAATGGTGGATAATGAGATAAATGTGTATCAAAGTTTTAAATCATGTGTTTATGATGGTAAGAGTGAGTTTCAAACAAGTTTGTACCTAAAAGATTCATTTCGAGTTCAACCCGGAAAACTAGTGTTACTAGCTTGAGCTAAGTGCTTGTCTAGTTGATTTCGGTGGATTTTATTGTGTTAAAAGTGTTCCAAATGGTTTTTATGTGTATTTACAGGTTAAAAAACTTGTTGATAATGCTCAAGGGCCAATTGGATCAAGCCAAGGTTCAGAACTATGAGGTAAAGATCAAAGTGAAATTAGCCTATGTTTAGCTCGTGTTTCTAGTTCGTCGTGTTGGGTGTTGTGGTGTTTTGAGATACAAATTTTTGTGTTTAATGCTATAGTATGCTTGGTTAATGGATTATGATGAATTATGAAGGATATACAAGCTTTAAATCAGGTGGGAACAACTCAAAAAGCCTCGTAATGGATCAACGAAGGCACAATACGCAGTTTGACACACTTTTGGAGCCCTAGAAGTCTTGGGTGCGTGTGAACTGTAGGAGTGGTCAATGGATGTGTGTAAAACCAATTAATTCAGAAGATTTCCAAAATAGTAACCAATAAGCGCGTGGTCGTACTAAAGGCTATTAGCATGCAGCACATGCTCATTTTGGTGCTCCCTTGTCTTAGAAAAACTTTTGAAGACAACTTCCAGAGAGTGCATGCGATTAGCATGTGAAGCACACTCTATTCCATAGCAATGGAGCATAAGATGCACGCTCTACTCCATGACTGGGCATTTTCTAGCTAATTCGACTCCTATTGGGATTTGGCTTACCCTTATGCTATAAATACATGTTGTATCACGTTTTTACATACTTTTTTACGTCTTAGAAGATTAACGAGGCTACCACAACTTATTTTTAGGGTTTATATCTCTTTAAATTTGTTTTTTTATGGTTTGTATCATCAATCCAAGGGATTGGATGATGAATATGTCCATTAAAGGCTAAAACTCCCTTTCTGGGGTTAAGGCCAAGATCATGACTACTTTCATTTTGAGTTAAGTTTGTTGATTTGCTTATTATCATTGGTTGTTTTTTTATTCTTGTTTTAACTATTTTAAAGATTATCTACCCTTAGAATACATCAATTGTCAACTCTGTGATCTCGGAAGAGAGAATAGGGAGATAGAACATGGGAATAAGCAAGGTAAGATTCGTAGTCTTTTATAAAATAAGTATTTCAAATTAGCATCTAGGACAAGGATGCACCTATAAGCCCTACCTTAATCATACGTAGGATGATATTTTTAAAGAACTTAAGTGAACTATTACATCCCCGCTCAACGATGTAGTTGTAAGGTTCAACTTAGGTAACCAATTAGAGGTTGGGAAAACGTAATCATGCAATTAACCCTATGAATCAACAAACCAAACAAACAATTTAACGAATAAAGTTTAATAACGTAGTATGATTGTTCGTAATCCTTAACCCTAGGCTTCTATCCACTGATTGTCCGAAGTCATTATTTTCCCACATTTGTTTAGTTTATTTTTTAGTTTACATTCTAAAACTCTATTTGCTACTTTCCTTAATTGGTTAAACTAAAATTAGATAGACGGAAAAGGAAAGTCCCTAAGAGATCGATACTTGGGCTTCCTTGAAGACACTTTACTACTTGATAAGACCACGTACACCTGCGTGTGCGCTTAGGCACTTTCATAAATGTTCTTTATAGAGAGAGTTAAATCTTCGTCAGTGGAGGTGGTTAGCATTGTTGAAAGATTATGATATGGGTGTTTTGTATCATCTGAGCAAGGCCAATGTTGTGGCAGATGCCCTTAGTAGATTGTCTATGAGTAGTGTTACTTATGTTGAGAATGATAAGAAGAAGTTGGTTCAGGAGGTTCATCAATTGGCTAGATTAGGTGTTGTTTGGTTGACTCAGCTTAGGGTAGTTTATGGGTTCAGAATATTTTGGAATCTTGTTTAGTTGCCAAGGTAAAAGAAAAGAAAGATAGGGACTCCATTCTATTTAAGTTGAAGGAGTCAGTCAGAGATCAGAAAGTAGAGATTATCTCTTAAGGGGGAGATGGTGTTTTTCCTTGATAGGGTAGACTGTGTGTGCAGTGTGTAAATGCTTTGAGATAGCGAATTCTCGCAGAAGCGCATGGTGCATGCTACTCTATTCACCTGGGAGATACTAAGATGTACCATGATTTGTGGGGAATCTATTGGTGGGGTGGTATGAAAAGGGATATTACAGAGTTTGTAGCCAAGTGTGCTAACTGTGAAGAGGTTAAGCTTGAGCACCAAAGGCCTAGTGTCTCTATGCAGAAGTTCAGTATCCCCACGTGGAAGTGGAAAGAAGTGAATATGGGTTTTGTGATAGGTTTGACTCGTTCACAATGCCAGTATGATTCGATTTGGGTTACTATGGATAGAATAACCAAATCAGCTTATTTCTTGTCAGTCCATACTTCTTTTTAAGACAAGTATTATGCTAAGCTCTATATTCGAGAGTTCGTTAATTTTTATGGAGTCCTATTGTCCATTATTTCAGATAGAGGTACTTAGTTTACCTATTAGTTTTGGAAGGCCTTTCAAAAGGGTCCTGGTACCCAAGTTTATCTTAGTACAACCTTTTACCCTCAGGCAGATGGTTAGACAGAGAGGACCATTAAGACCTTAGAGGAAATGTTGAGCGCTTGTGTTAATGACTATAAGAGCAATTAGGACGATCACTTACCATTGGTTGAGTTTGCTTACAATAATAGTTATCATTCTAGTATTCAGATGGCTCCATTTGAGGCTCTCTATAGGAGGAGATGTAGATCTCCTATTAGCTGGTATGAGGTAGGTGAAATTGTGTTGATAGGCCCAGACTTAGTGTTTGATGCCTTAGAGAAAGTTTAGTTGATCAGGGAGAGGCTTAAGATAACCCAAAGCCATCAAAAATCCTATAATGTGCGTAGGAAAGATCGCGAGTTTGTAGTTGGAAATTTAGTATATTTGAAAATCACTCCCATGAAGGGCGTGAAGAGGTTTTACAAGAAAGGGAAGCACAACCCCCGATATGTTGGCCCTTTCATAATATTAAGTCATTATAGCAAGGTAGCTTAAGAGCTTGAGCTACCTACAGATATGGCATTAGTGCATCCAGTGTCCCATGTGTCCTTGTTAAAGAACTGTGTTGGTGACCCAACTGTCATTGTCCCTTTAGAAATCTTAGATGTTCAGAACAACCTTTCTTAAGAAGAACTCCTAGTTGAAATCCTTGATCGTCTGATTTGTAGACTGAGGAACAAAGAGTTCCTTTGGTCAAAGTTCTTTGGCGGAATTAGTCCGTAGTGAGAGCTACTTGGGAAAAAGAAGCATATATGTAAACCAAGTTCCCTAACCTTTTCTCCGCAAACTCAGATTCAGTTTAAGGTAACAGTTTTCCCTTAGATTATCTCTTTCCATTCTCAGTTCTTGCCATATGATCATATTCATGTCGTTGCATGAATTCATGAATCGGCTTAGTTAGTCACCATGCTAAGACTCAGTTATGTAATCATGTATCAGTTATGTATATTTAGCATGTATTCTCAGTACCTCCATAACACTCATCTTAATCATTCTCATTTGAGGATGAATGTTTCCAAGGGGAAGATATTGTAAGACCCCGTAAGATCTTAGCTCATTTCATCTCATATGTTAAAGGGGTCCAAGACATAGAAAATTTCACTAAGTGTTAAGACTTAATTATTTTCAAATCCCCTTGAACTTTGATGATTTTAATTCTGACCTTCCAGCCTTAGAATGCTAATTTTTAAGTTGATTCATGATCATGGTGGTCGATAGCATGTCTCGGGTGAGTTTTGGATCTTTTGATAGACATTTGAGTCATGTTTGGATAGTCAAAATAGAATACCAACGCGACATAGTCGCATCGCACTAGGAATTACGTCGGAAGGGTCAACCGCAATGCTTCGCATTTTGCATTGTAAGATCGATGCGCCGCCTCAATTATCACGTTGGGTGCCCTATTTGTTTTAATGATGTACGGGTCTAGGAGGGTATTTTAGTCTTTTACCCTCACTTTATCTCAACCATAACATGAGATTAGGGTCTCAAAAAAGCATTATTTGCCTTTTATTTCATATTTTGACTCAATTGAAAACATTCCCTTTCAAGACAAACCTATCCCCTTCAACTTTTAAGATCAATTCTCAAGAAATCCACAATGACCATCCAATAATTCTTTAATTAAGGTATGTGTGATGTTCATCCATGGTTAACTTTCACCATGGAGTTTGAGAACCTTGTTTTATGTTTTGAATCATGAATTTACATGCTTACAACAAAACTATCTCCATAAATCTTTATGGTTTTAGATTAGACATGATGTTTACAAGGGGTTGTTTTGGGAATTAATCTTTGCAAGTTGGATTGATGAAGTATTCATGTTAAATCCCTAGTTTATGGTTTAGTATTATAGCCATGTGAATGATCATATGTTTTAAAGTATCCTCATGCTTTAAATCATGACCCTCAAGTGTTTGATGAAATTCCTAAGTAATGATTGTGGGGTAATGCGAACCTATTGTGGTTTTACATGATCTCATGTGTTCTTATTAATATTTCTATCGAGTCTTGGGGGTTATGAATACCTGAAAAACTTAGCTGTTTACATAGTCACTTTTAGTATTTTCAGAATGGTTTGTAGATAAACCATAAAATGTAACAGTTCAGTCAGTTATCATAACCAGTTAAGCTAAGGTTAGTCCAAAAATCAGTGTCTTTTAGTTGGGACTAGGATTTAGCACCGAGTGAATGTAGGATGGTGGATTCCCCATCAGTTAGGCGAAGTCGTTAGTAGCAACCCTTGTATTCCAAAACTACGGAGCCAGCATGGGTTATGAGGAGTCACCCGTCAGTTTAGGCTTAACTACCTCCTAGGGGTCACCTGTTAGATTAGGCTTAACTCTGCCTAAGTGTCACCCGTTAGTTTAGGCTTGACATTCTGGTTCTTCAGTAGCTTAGTGGATCCACACAACCATTGTTAGTGCTCGTGGTACAGTACTGACACCCCTTTCAACTGGAGTTACAGGTTGGACCCCCAATTAGTTCAAAGCAAAATATCATTAATATTGATTGACCATGGAATACAGATAATTAGTTATTCAATTACTAGTATTAAGTATTTAAATTTCACAAATTATTTGAGAAAGATTATATACTTGGTCTTGCACTTTTAGTAGTTCAGCTTTTATGCATGTTTACTCGGTTAACTCATGTTATTCAGCTAGTTATTACTTTGTGTTTAGTTAACCCATGCATTTAAGCCTAATCTTATCTATATACTAGTATGTTCAAAGTACTGATTGCATACTCATTTATTACACTATGATGTCTTATATCATAGGTTCGAACACTCAGTTTCTCAATCGAGCTTAGATAGGATCAATTATCCAGCATCCATAGTAGTGGTGAGTCCTAATACTTCGAGAAAATTTTTATGTTATATTTATCATGTCAGCAGTTTAGTTATTTAGTTAGTCAGAGTTAGTTGAGGGCTTGTCCTATCAACTCCACAGTCAGTCAGTTTTAGAGGCTTTCAGACATTCAAAAAGATAGACAATTGTTCAATTTTTTTTGCCAATATTTTTAGTACGTTTTCAAATGTTAAGAACTATGATTTAGTATTTTTATCAGTATTTGTTTTTCTAAAACCTTATGGCATCTTTATATTACTTCCGTACATGTCTTTTATTTTTAGTATATTATTTTGTGCTCATAGAAGGTACCAGCTCATCTGTTAGATTGTAGTCTTTTAGGACCGTAAGCACCTGTGGAGACTAGGGAATATTTTCAGGTCATTAAATGATCCTAACCCCATGATGTGGAATTGATTTTTATTTATGAGAAATGCGGGAATTTATAAAATTGAACTAGTCTTGAACTATTGCATGATACAAAGAGGTATGTGAAATACAATGGCATGATCTAATTTACAAAAGGGAGTTGGTGATCCCTCATCCGTGTATTAATGAAGAAAGGTAATTGTTTTCCCATGTTAATAGAAATTGTTTTTGTATAATATTATTGCCTTTCAAGTGTAGTTGGTATGATGAATTCAACAGTGTATGCCTTAACATGAAACATTGTTCAGTGAATGGAAATGTATGGTAAATGTTTTAATTGGGCTTTGAAATAGGGTTGTATAGCTGAGTCATAAAAGTGAAAGGTCCAATAGATTAATATCGGGAACCGCACTGGCTGATGTAGGGGTCGTTATGGATTGAGGATTCGAGTCCACTTGCTTGGATCAGGTGGGTTGAGTCCACCTTATTATTGTTATTATTATGATTTAAGGGTTTGAGTCCCCCATCTCATACTTATAATCAGGGTTCTTAAGTCACTTTAGTAAATGATTGGAGGGTTCGAGTCACCCGTGCATATAATGAGATTATTCTCCGATTCGTGCGGCTATATGAATTGGGGCCTGACCAGTGGGGTAAGAACTTGGGTCCATATAGACCATGGGTACTATTAATACGATGTTTGAGCTACAAAATCTAGACTAAGATGTTAAAATGCATGTTAAGCTTGGTTCCCTACCCCGGTATCTGGTATACATATACATATACGTATATACATTTGATAATATGCATGGAATTTTGTATGATTTGAACCATTATCATGGTATTATGTTATCCCCTATCCGTGAGTTACATGCTAGTGCTCCAACAGCTAACCTACTACGTACGCTGTATCCCCATGTAATGTATGACTTGGCCATACTACTACTTCACCTGCCTAGTGATTGTGGATTGATCAAAAGTCGACTTAAAGTGGTGAGCTTCCAAGCTTTGGAAGGCTCCATTTCAGGATTATATTTTTTTTTGAGTTATAGATCATTAGATGCTATTTTTTGCTATAATCGAGGGCATGTCCCAATGCTTTATTGATGTTCTATTTGGTAGAGGCGTTGTTGGACTATTGTGGACTTGGGATGGTTAGTTGTTATCGGTTATACTCTTACCATGATATCTTTAATTTCTAGTTTTCTTATCTTGTTATATGTTCAGAATTCATTTGACATGGGGTAAGGTTGTTGATGGTTTGGGTATTGTGGTAGTCTCCGATACTTGTTGGAAAAGAGATAATCGGCATGACCAGGCCCTGGTTTGGGTTATGTCAATATCAAGGTGAAAAGAGCACCAAATCATGTAATAAGATGTAGGGGACTCGAATAATAATAAGGGGGACTCAAACAACTCGGTCATATAGACCCTCGCATCGACAATTGCATTTTCCAGTGATGCTCTCTCGACTGTCCACTTTCATGACTCAGCTACTAACCCTCTTTAGAGCTTAATTAATTAATTATCAGATAATCACATTCATTGAATCACAATACACATTTGTTGGTATTGTCATACCAACTACGCTTGCAAGGTAACATCAACATACCAAAACAATTTCATTACTTGGGGAATTCACAACCCCTCTTCGTTAAATTATGCAATAGCTTTTGAAAACACCAACCCACAAAGTTCAATTCGGCATCATAATGCAATAGTTCGAGATAGTTAAATTCTCATATTTGTCATAACTAAAAATAATTTCACATTATGGGGTTGGGACCATAATCACTTAAAAAGTCACAAGTTTGGGGAAAATCATAATTCCCAAGTTCATTCATCATACTCATGCACCCACAAGTTCAAAATAATATTTAAAACATGAGTAATGCACAATAAAGCCATGGGAAACAATTACTTGACTATTCATGTCAAACCCCCTAATCATGTGAAAACCTTTACTTTTAATCACCTAAATAACCATGTACTTTCATACAATAGAGATATTAAGTTTAAGGGTACAGTCACATGCCTGAAATATTAAGTTTTACGGAGAGAATTTAACTCTAGTGCCCTTAGATGACTAACTTATTGAAACACTAGCTTTACTTGCTTGAGGGAATTTAGAGAGCCTTTTGAAATGTTTGAGAAGCTACTTGGATTAATTTATGAGTGCTAAGAACACCTTAAAGAGGTTATAAGTCGTGGGTTTCGATTTGGTTAAGAGGGGAAATATCCAGAATGCCCTTAACATAAAAGTTGAAAAAATGATGTTGACTATAAGTCAACCCTTGACTCGTAGCCACTCCTTACAACTCGTCACTACAAGTCATTTCCAAGGTAGTACCACTAAGGCACCCTACACTATTGACCTTACGACTTAGCCACAGGAGTCGTAATGGGACCCTACTACTTGTAGGATCCAATTGTAGAAAACAAGAACCAAAATTAAGGTATACATTGGACACCCTATGATTACACCTAACAACCTGAAACATATCCTTATGGTTCTTAGTGAGACACTCATACTCAGAGTAAAATGTAGCCACAGACTTACTGATTTGGTTTTGACTCATCCCAATGACTCATCAGGACACCCTACGACTCATAGGGTCCAGTCCTAACCAAATCAGTGAGTACAAAACTCCAGGAAATTTCTAAGGAATATGTTAAGGAATACAATATCTTCAGCATAATTATCCAGAATGGGAAAAAAGAATGGATACTTGGACTTCATGTCCTCCTCGACTTCCCAAGTAGCTTCCTTAACCCTTTGGTTACACGAAAGAACCTTTACCGAAGTAACATCCTTAGTCCAAAAATGATGGACTTGACAGTCAAAAATCTTAACCAGGACATCCTTAAAAGACAAGGAATCTAAAATACCTACCTTCTCCAAAGGAATAACCATCAAGGAATTACCCACATATTTCCTCAACATCGACACATAAAACATCGGGTTAATGGAGTCCAAATAAAAAGGAAACTTCACTTCATAAGCAATATTACCAACTCTTTTTAAGACCATGTATGGACTGATATAACGGGTTTGAGCTTCCCCTTCTTCCCAAACCACTTCATTCCCTTTATGGGAGATACCTTTAGGAAAACCCAATCTCCCACCTTAAATTCCAATTCCCTTTGCCTCATGTCCATATAGGACTTTTTGAGTCTTTGGGAATTCTTAATCCTATCCCAAATCATCCTTACCTTTTCCATTGTTTGGTGAACCATCATAGTCAATTATATAAGTACAAAGCATACTTCCGAAACCAGAATTATCCTTTTCGCTTGCCCATCTATCTACGGATGGAAGACGACGCTAAGGGTTACCTTAGTCATTAAACACTTCAAAAATGACCTCCAAAAGTGAGATAAGAACTGAGTACCATGATAAAAAATGATAGAAACTGGAGCACCATGCAACTTCATGATCTCCTCGATGAACAACTTAGCATAGTCCTCGAGAGAGAAATTGGTCCTCACTGGGAAGAAGTAAGCAGACTTAGTCATCCTATCCATGATGAATACGATTTAATCAAACCACCGGACAGACTACAGAAGACTAGTAACAAAATCCATATAAATTACTTCCCATTTCCGTCCTCGTAGCTCAATCTCTTAAGAAATCCTTTCGGACCACAAGTGTTCCACTTTCACTTGCTGACATCCATGTACTTAGACACAAAATTGGCCACATCCCATTAAATATTATTCCACTAATAAATCTCCTTAAGGTTATGGTACATCTTTGATAACCCAGGATGAACCGTATACTAAACTCACGGGCCTCGACCAAAATCCTACCCGCAATCCATCAATATTGGGAACACACAACCTCCCTTGGAATCTCAATATACCATCACCACTAATCTAAAAAACCACCACCTTCTGCTTGCCTATATCATTCTTGATTTGCATCAAGATAGGATCCAACACTTGCTTCTCTTTTACTTCCGAACCAAGGGAGGACTATGCCACCTTTTGTACAAACATACCACCATTCTCAGAGTCCAAGAGGTGAACTCGAAGGTTAGACAAATGGTGAATGTCTTTCACCAATTCCCACTTTTCCTCATCCATATGAGATAAGCTTCCCATAGATAACCTGCTAAGAGCATCATTAACCACATTAGCTTTACCTAGGAGGTAATAAAGACTTATGTAATAATCTTTGAGCAGCTCAAGCCACCTCCTCTGCTTAAGATTTAGCTCTTTTTAGGTGAACACGTATTGCAAGCTCGTATGATCAGAATAAATATCAACATAGACCCCATACAAATAATGTAGCCAGATCTTTAAGGCAAACACCACAGCTAGAAATTCCAAATGAGGGGTCAAATGATTTTTCTTATGAACTTTCAACTATCTAGAAGAATATGCAACCACCTTACCACACTATATCAACACACAACCCAATTCCACCCGGGACGTATCACAGTAGACTATAAAACCATTAATACCTTTAGGTGGGGTCAAGATCAGATCAAAAGTCAACTTATCCTTTAACTTTTTGAAAAACCCTCACAAGTATCCGACCATCGAAACTTTACCATCTTTTGAGTCAACTTGGCCAAAGGGGAAGCAATGTAAGAGAAGCTCTCTACAAACCTTCTATATTATCAGCTAAACTTAAGATGCTCCGACTGTCAGTTGGATTCATGGGTCTAGGCCAATTCTTAACAACTGCAACCTTTTGTGGATCCACAAGGATCCCTTCACTAGAAATAACATAACCCAAATAAGTCACAACATTCAACCAGAATTCATACTTAATGAACATAGCATACAAACACTGATCCTTTAGGGTCTGCAACACAAGGCGGAGGTAACCAGTAAGATCCACCACACTCTTTAAATAGACCAGGATATCACCAAGAAAGATAATAACAAATAAGTCTAGAAACTAATGATAAACCTGATACATGAGATCCATAAATACTGCCGTAGCATTGGTCAATCCAAAGGTCATCACCAAGAAATTAAAGTGATACACCTAGTTCAAAAATAAGTATTAGGGATATCTATCTCCCTAGCCTTCAAATGATGGTACCCGGACCGAAGATCAATATTAGAGAAGAATTTAGCACCCTAAAACTGATCAAACAGATCATCAATCCTCAAAAGTAGATACTTATTATTTATCATCACCTTATTTAATTATTGGTAATCAATACATATTCAAAGGGAACCATCCTTCTTGTGCACAAACAAAATAGTTGCACCTCACAGGGACACACTAGTATGGATAAAACCATTATCTAAAAGATCTTTTAAATACTCCTTGAGCTCCTTCAACTCAGATAGAGCCATTATATACATAGGGATAGAGATAGGATGAGTGTCCAAAACAAGATAAAACCCAAAATCAATCTCCCAATTAGGAGGAATACTAGGAAGATCATCAGGGATGACTTTTGGAATTCATTTACCTCAGGAATGAAATTTAAGGAAGGACTCTCTGAGGTAGAGTATTTAACCTAAGCTAAATGATAAAGACACCCCATAGAAATTAATTTCTTAGCTCTAAGATGTGATATGAACCTTTTCTTAGACACTAGGGAACTACCTTCCCATTAAATAACTGGTTCATTAGAAACATTGAAGATGACCTTATAGGTTCAAAAATCTAAAGAGATAGCATGAATACATCCAATCCATCTCCAGTATGATATAAAAATCAACTAAGTCTAACTCTATCAGATCTACCAGAGTTTCTCTACCACCAACAGACACAACACAATCCCTATATACTCTTCTAGCAATCACAGAGTCACCTTATGAGGTAAAAACTAGAAATGGGTCTGAAATGCACTTAGGACCAAAACCAAAATGCACAGTCATGAATGGGGTCACATAAGAAAGAGTGGACCCCAGATCCAGAAAGAAATACACATCATGAGAGAAGAGTTTCAATATACCAATAATGATATCAAGGGATGCCTCGAACTCTTGATGGGTAGTGAGAGCATAAAGACGATTCATGAAGGGACTTATTCATTATAAAAGCATAGAGACTATTTCCCCAGATCAACCCTAGAAGGACAATCTCTCTACACAAGACCAATCTTACCACATTTAAAAAACTTATTCTTGAGACTTGATTCTAGAAAATAAGGCTGCCTTGTTAAATAAGTACATGGATATTTCATAGCTTTTTATTTATAGATAGCAAGTCGAGGAAGAGAAGAAAAAATAGGATAAAATTTAGGAGAGAAAGAATAAGAAGTTTCACTACTTAAACCAGGATAGAAGTCAGCAACAAAGTGGTATAGATAGAGGAAAATGATCCAAGAAGAAGTGGGGTAACTCTAATTCCTACTCTATGGCAAGTACTCCCTACCCAAAGTCATTAGGTTATCACCATATATTTAGTGGTGATGGTTTTAGGGTGCAGGGTGCCCATTCTAAGGTTAGTGGGGCTTAGTTATCTCCATCATATCCTCATTGTGAATTCTATAATCAGGTGCATCATGGTGTTTGCGATGAAGTGAGTCTTGCCTAATAGAAAGAATCCAATGAGGAAATTTCGGGCTAAGTCATCCTATGAAATGATTTAATTGGATGGGTCTGCATTCAATCACCTTTTAGCTTCCCCCAATAGATGATGGGGAAACAGTGTCAGCCTCATATAATCTGTACTCACCCCAGTCAGAATGAATGTATCTATAAGATCAATAAAGTTCTGCAAGTGGACTTGTGGATCCTTGTGTGAAATCCCTACAAATTTTCCACTGCTAATTAGAAGCTGCACCATGTTGTGTTTTAACTTGAAATTCCCCTTAACTGCAGGTTTGGGATTAGGGAAGTCAAGTTTGTCGAAAGTGGGACTGCCAGTTCCCTAACTGTCCTTCGGGCTGCTTGTTGTTCAGCCATTAGGATAATATTATCTTGATCTTCTTTGAATTGAGTAATTCTATGGAGAAGGATCACTTCTCTCCTACGTTAGTGAAAGTCTTACTCAGGTTCAGGGCTTGGTTCTACCAACTCCTGATCTCTTGCCAGCTTATAAACCTAAAAACCTATTTCCTACAATAATAAAACTAAAACGAAGAATAAAACACCAAATAAATCTAAAAGTAAAACTAAGATAAATAATTGCCAAATATAAGTCCACGACAACGATGCCAAAAACTTGACAGCTCCCAAGTGCACACGCAACTGTACGTGGTCTTATCAAGTAGTAAAGTGCCCTTAAAGAATCCAAGTATCGATCCCATAGAGACTTGATTTGGCAATGATTTGATTTTAGTTCACAATTCAGATTCAATTGATGCGAGAGTAACCAAAATAGAGTTTGGAGTTTGTAAATTGCAAGTAAAGTAAAAAGTGCGTAAATTAAAGATCTTAAAACAATCAATAGGAGAAAACCCAGGGTTGAAGCACTTTGAACAATCATACTAAGTTATTGAATTTCATTCATTAACTCACTTATCTTGGTTGTAGATTTGTAGGGTTGTTTGCATGATTATGGTTTCCCAACCTCTAATCCTTTACCTAAGTTGAACCTTACAACTATATTGTTGAGTAGGGATGTAATGATCTAATTAGGTTATTTAAGCTATCAACCTATATTTGAATCAATTTCCTCTCCTAAGTACATACTTGTCCTAGGTGCTAAGTTCAATTCTTTATTTCATAAAAGAATAAAAAACCAAACTTTGTTCATCTCCTTATTCTATCTCCTATTCCTTCTCCCGAGATCAAAAAGTAGTCAATTGATATATTCTAAGGGTCATAAATCCTTAAAATAGTTAAATATAATATGAAAATACAACCAATAATGATAAGAAAAGTTAAACGAACTTAATTCAAAACAAAAGTAATCATGTTCTTGGCTTCTACCCCAAAAAAGGGCGTTTAGCCACGCATAGTCATAATCGTAATCACAAGGTTATAATTAACAACTAAAAACATGTATGAGCTATAGGAAAATAATAAAAACCTAATTATAAAGTTGTAGAAGACCCTTTCTCTCCAAAATATGTCAAAAAATATGTAAAAACATGATAGAACATATATTTATAGCATAAGGGTAATCCAAGTCCATGTTAAAGTTGATTTACCACGAAACACCCAGGGGTGAAGTAGAGAATGCGTCACACCCTAAATTCCTATGGAATGGAGCATGATAATCAGAATCTATTCCATAGTAATAGAGAATGCGATGCACGCAAATCACATGGTGCTACTGGAAGTTGTCCTCCAAATTTTGGTTTCGTGGTTGTCCGTCACCTTTTCATCCCTTGTCTTGTGGTGTATTGCCAATGATTTTACAGCCTTTATATCATCCATGTATCATCATATTAATCTCAAAAAGGAACCTACAGGAACACAAAACATGAATTATAAGTACAAAATACACAACATCCATCACGACGAATAAAAAACAAGAGCTTAGACTAGGCAAATTTCCATGATCTTCCACTCAATCTTTTGAGTCTTTCCTTGACTCAATTGAACTTTGTAAACTTCAAAAAAGTTGTTACACATACAATAAAATCATTAAAACCGATTGGAACATTTTAAACACAATATAATCCAACAATATAGACTAGACAAACACCTAGCTTAAGCTAGTAACACTAGTTTCTCTGATTGAACTCTAATTGACTCTTTAAAGTACAAACTTGTTAGAAAACACTTGTTACCATTATAAACACATAATTTAACACTTTGATAAACATTTATCTCATTATAAACCCATATAGCATAGAATCATCCTCAAAACATAGCTAAAAAGACTACAATAGTGATACTAGAATGCATAAATACACCCAATATCACCACCCCACACTTAAAGCCTTGTTCGTACTTGAACAACTCTTAACTATAATCATCATCAACTAAGGAGATGCTACACTTATACTAAATGTAAGACATTCAAGCTAGTATTGCAATGATTAGAATGCAAGTTACTACACTAAGCATGTTATTTACACAATTAAAAGTTCTTGAACACTACTCCAAAACATCCTAGCCTCAAGAATTGACTCACCTAGTTGGCAAACTCTTTATTATCATTAAATCAAGGATGTCATACAAGTCAGCCACATTCATCAAATATGTTCTCCTCACAACAAAGGAGTTACCCATAATCACTCACAATTAAGCAATTCATAATATAATGGGTATAAGAATCAAATTAAGCTCACTCTCATAATGAATTAACAAGTTACACACAATGAACCTTAGGCTTTCCCTTAGTGTAATGCTCCACTAATATTAGAATGTAAAGCTTAAGATCAATTAGGACTATTCCATGTTGTAATGTCGGTTAAGGGATGGGTAGGAACTATTTGGGAATAGCGAATAACCTCTCTAAGCGCTTTAATACACTACATTATACATTTAGAACCAATCTTTAACAACCAAATTACATTTTTCCTTCCATCCATACCTTTTGTTTTTTCCCAATCTCTTTTAACCATTTTTCACAAACACTTCGTGGACGCCTAGTTTACTATCACATGAATCAACTTTTCTCTTTATTTCACAATGATGGCAATATTTTTAGCATAACTTACATCACATCCATCCAGCACACATCAATTATTAAAAACAATAACTATTAGCTTGGGGCATCAATGTCACCTTTTCCTTCTTATTTCTCAACTCCTTTCTCAATTAATTTTTCATTAAAGCACTTAGGAGCTTTTTGTATCAAATTATGGTCTAGAAAAGAAAGGGGATTAGGCTGCATATGAGGCTATGAAAGGAAAGGCTAAGGGCTCAATAGGGGTTAACTAGGATATTGCACAAGGGGTAGGAAAATTAGAAGGTAAAAACATGGTTATCAAAGAAATGCTTATATCATCTCCTAAATCCACATTCTTTATTTTGCTTAATATAAACTCCAGGAAAGTTCTAGAAATTACATGCAACAAGGAATATACGAAATATATTATATCACATGACTCATGCTCAACTTATATAGGATCATCATAGTTCCCAACTAAACCATAGCATGAACTTAGTTTTAATCCACAAATACAAGAGTCATAAATATGAGCCTAGGAGTCTCAAAATAGAAATTAATTCGATCAACATGCTTTTATAGATAAAACCACTTACACTATGCAGTCAAAAATAGCACCAACCAGAATGTCTCACACCAAAATTTTTAAATTAAGCCAAAAATTAGGAATTCCACATCTACCCCACACTTAAAAATCTATGTTGTCCCCAAAGCGAACTTAAAGGTAAGAGAAAGAAATATTCCCTGAGGCCTTTAGGCCTAGCTAGTAGCATCTTTTAAATATTAAGAGGGTCTGAAACCCCACCCTCAGTCTTTGCCATGCTCCTTAGCTCAAGTTTCTGGTACTCAAACTTCCTATTGAACTGTGATTCAACCAAAAACAAAACAACATTAAAATAAAAAAACTAAAACTAAAAAGAAAACATACCTAATTAACATGGGTTGCCTCCTAAGCAACGCCTGATTAAGTGTCGCGGCATAACCCATATCAACTCAACCATATTCCTTCACCGTTTTACTCCCTATAAGTATCCATTTTTCATTCATTTATGACCTCTTGATTTTGCACTCTCAAGGTCAAAATCTCTCTTCACTTCAACCTTCATCATGTTGGGAAATAGTGGATTTCGCTCGGCCCGCTCAATCAAGTAATCCAAAGAGGTCTTTGGTGGATTAACCACCTACACTTTTACCCTTCAATAACATTAATCACACACAAATATTTAAATTGGGAATTTACAATGGGTGATTTGTAAATATCAAATACCACCTCTTCATCATCTACCCTCATTTTGAGCATGCATTCTCTAACATCTATCAAAGCCCTTTAGTTGCTAAGAATGGACGTCCCAAGATGATTGGTACATGTTCATCTATCTCAAAATTAAGAACAATAAAGTCAGAAAGAATAATAAATTTACCAAACTTTATGAGGACATCCTCTATCACTCCTTTCAGATATGTAAATGACCCGTCTGCCAGCTGTAGATCTAAGGTGGTCGATTTAGTCTTTCCTAACCTTAATTTTTCAAATAGAGATAGGGGCATCAAATTTATGCTTGCCCCTAAATTACTCAGTGTGTGGACCACCTTACTTCTAATTTGGATAGAGAGAGTGAGCTTCCCTGGATCTCCCAATTTCTTAGGGATTTTTTATTTTATCACAGCGCTACACTCTTCACTGAGTGTTATAGCTCCCACATCCTATAATTTCACCTTATTCGCAACCACATCCCTCAAGTACTTCGTACTTGGGCATACTCCACAAAAAATCTAGAAAAGATAAGTTAATGTGAAGCTCTCTAAATGTATCAAAGAACTTCTTAAATATGGCGTCCTTCTTCACTTTAATTTTTCTTTAAGAGAAAGGTAGTGGCAGTGTCTTGTTCACTTCTAGTTCAACAACTTTTTCTTTTAAGTACTCAAATTTCCTTGAATTTTTAGCATCTTTTTCATTTACCAGTTGGGTCACCACATCAGCATCTACCTCCTTAGTTGCCTTGGGAGGTTCTCCCATTCATTCTATCTTGTTATATGTTCGAAATTTATCCATTGCTAGCTGTATTGTGTTTTGTTCGGCTAGGCAAATGGGATGGTCTCCGGTCCTCAGTGGACTTGAGACACCCGTCATGCTAGACCTTGGTTTGGATCGTGACATAAGATTACTTTGATATATATAGGATATTGAAGTCAATATTACATGAGCTCGACTCTGCAACACACTAAATTTCAGCATGCTAATGTTTCTTAAGTTTCTCCATCTTGTGGGCCAATCGCTAAGAGTGCATTTGGATATTGCTACTAATACTATCTAAATAAGGTAAAAAAAAAGTTAAATGCATTTAGTGATATGTTCAATCTTAGTTTTTGTGATGTATTTGTTTTTGATATTTTAGTTTAAGTCTTTTAGTAAAAATTTTGATTTCTTCATTGATGAAGAAATGTGAAATTTATAAGGTGGAGATGTTGTATGTTTTATGGTACTATAATTTTTTTTCTAGGAATAGTAAAGTAATATAATAAAACTTCAAATAGATTATACCTTGATGGGATAATACAGATAGGATCTAGCTAATTAACTGTGAGGACGGGCCAACATATAGAAAACTTTTAAAAGATTCAAGTAGGAGAATATAAGATGGGGTTTTGCCAATATGAATTCTTTGTATTGGTACAATTTCATAGGTGATATTATTTAGTTATCACATTTGTGTTTGGATTTGCATTGAATTTTCTACTTTATCTTATTTTCTACCATAATTAGAATTACTTTCTTGGTGGAAAAAGATACTTCCTTGTTGGAAAAGATCTCTTCCCTATTAGGTTTATTCTTTCTTAGAGGAAATATTTTGTACCTCTATAAATAGAAGATCTCTCTTCTCAATCCATAATACAATAACATTCACAATGTAGTCTTTAAAGAGTTTTGTTTAGGGAAAGATTTTTTCTCAAATAGTTTCTATGCTTTGTGACATTAGTTTTCTTAATATGTAGGCCAATTGGCCAAATCATATTAATAATATACTTTTTAGAATAGTTTTTTTGTTATCTGAATTAACGCATCCATGATTTACAAATTATTAGCTTCCGCATGATGCCCTACCAATTTCGAACCCAACAAGTGGTATTAGAACTTATGGTTCAATGGCCTAATAACTGAGGATAAATTAAGATAAAAGTTGCAGCCAACTTAACGATAATGAATGTTATTTTTTTGTCAAGAAAATATCAAGATACCATATGTGGAGATAAAGTTTCAAATAAATTTTTAACAATTCTGCCGCTAATCCTTCTTTAAAATCAAAATCAATTTTCATCGTATATTTGCTTTAACACATGGATTCCAACTTTCAACCTTGCTAACGTTTATGCTTGGGATCCTTTCAACTTATGCATATATACTTTTAACATATAAGCTCCACTTTTAATTTGTGCAGCTCCACTTTTAATTTGTGCTAACTTTCAATGCACAAGACTACACTTTAAACCTTGTTCACTTATAAAACAGGGCTCCAATTATATAAGTTATGCTTTTATTTTTAATGTATAGGGCTCAAATGTTTAACCCGTATCACTTTTAATCATGAGAAGCAATAGTGATATATCAAAATTATGTGAAGAAGAAGATCAAGATTGATTTTCCAAAAAATTCAGGCCAAGGGGAGATTTGTTAGGATTTTTTTAGAATTTCCTAATATACTTGATTTTCTACCATAACACATAACGTCCACAATGTAGTCTTTAAAGAATATTATTTATGGGATGATTTTCTCTCAAATAGTTTTTATGCTTTTTGATATTAGTTTTCTTAATACATATGCCAGCTGACCAAACCATATCAATAATATGCTTTTTAGAATAGTTTTTTTTTGTCATCTGAATCATTGACTGAATGATTTTCAAACCATTAGCTTTCGCATGACGCCCTACCAATTTTTAACCCAATAATAGTTGATGGTTATTGCTCCTCTTTTGAATTTTATGTTATGTTTTATGTATAATTTTGTATGTCCTCTTATATTTGTTACTCGAGTCGAGGATCTTACAGAAACAACCTCTACCTCCTCAAGGTAGGAGTAAGATTTACGTAGCATTTTTAGACACCATTTTGAGAACTATACTAGGTTTGTAGTTGTTATTATTGATCAATGGTCTATCAAAATCAGTCTCTCTATCCACAAACAACAATATTTCCTATTTTATGACCCTATTTTCTAAAAGATAAATTTTATAATAATGACAAGGGATAGGAGACTACTATGTTTGTAGTTGTTGTTATCGATTAATGGTCTATAAAAAAGAATCTCTCTATCCACTGTATTTTCTATTTTATAACTATACTTTTAAAAATATATAAAATTTTATAATAATGATAAGGGATAAACTTGAAACACACATTCCCATAGACTAGTATAACATAAAAAACCTAAACATACAGTTTTATACATGATTAATTTATACATTACATAATTATAATGAATGAAAGTAACAGATGGGTAAAATCATTAACATTACATCTTAGAACTCAAGTTATTCACCCGCTTTCAAATTTTCAATAGGTGAATAATAACACGTAATAATTATTCTCAAATTAAAACTTTTTTATACATTACATTTAATTTCATTTGCTATTTTCCCTTTATTAGCATAAACTAAGAATATCAACCTCTTTTTACTTGTCACCAACTTGTCACATGTGACTGAGAAAATATGATCACATAAAGTTATCCATGAGTAAACATTGTTCCTTTCAAAGATTAGGCATATTCTTGTACTTTCCTATACTGAGAATATTATTGCCCATGTTCATTTCTTTTGACCGTAGCAGGTAATGCTATAATAATGGCATAGAACAACCTAACGCAAGTTTTGACTCAAATACTAAAGTCTAAAGCATTTATTATGATTGTTGTATCCGCACCTGTGAGGGATTGAGGTGTCTACTGATACAAAATCAGGACTTTGGTATTAATTAAGACTGGGTAGTGTATATTTTGTGCTGCTTCCAGTGTTTGACCTGCTTTAAGTGCATCAAGGATAATTAGCTAAGGAATGTGTAGTTTTAATTACCCATCTTTGTAGATTTGATGGTGGTATCAATCTACTGTGAGATTCAACCCATTCAACAATGGAAATGGAGTTTAGAACTATAAATTTATTAGATAATAGAACTGCTTACCTTTGAGAAATAGATAAAAAGGTGGATTAGGAGACAACCAATGTCTGAAAAGATGTCAATATACAGTAGATCCAAATGGAGACTGGAAAACACCTTGGAGTGTGACAATGGAGGTCAACTTCAGTTTAAGAAAATCTATGTCAGCAAGAGTACAACACTCCTTGAGGGAGAAAAATACTTTTACTGCCTTTTTTGCTAAATTGATTTTTCAGTTTGCAGGTACATATGAATATAGATATTTTCATGAAGTACCAAGTACAAGAAAAAAATTACCAACTTATACAAATAATACATTTCACAAATGAGGATAAGACTAGTTCTACAAGTTAGAAGAGCTAAGTCCGGTAAAGTTCTTAGGTGTATATTTTAAGTTTAAAGTTTATTTTGGATGATAAACTACTATATACTATTTTATGATGTGTGAAAAAGTTTCAGTTGATTAATGTACAATGCACTTGGTGAGAGTTTGAGGTGTTGCATATAATATATAACTAAGACATATGTATGTTGAGTAGTTTATTTCTACCTAAATAACTTTCCATTTCAAAACCAATTTTTTTATGTATGTTAGAGATAATTGTACCTGAAAGTCAATTGGCCATATTTCTTCTTAAGGAACAAAAGTTGATAAACAGTAGGTGCAATGTCAGTACTCAATTTCTCAGGTTATGATGATACTTGGGTGATAAACTACTATACTATTTTATGATGTGTGAAAAAGTTTCAGTTAATTAATGTACTATGCACCTGGTGAGAGTTTGAGGTGTTACATATAATATATAACTAGGACACACGTATTTTGAGTAATTTATTTCTACCAACAATAGCTTTACATTTCAAAACCAATTTTTTTGGGGGTGTTAAAGGTAATTGTAGCTGAACATCAATCAGCCATATTTCATCTTAAGGAATAAAAGAAATTGATAAACAGTAGGTGCTATGTCACTACTCAATTTCTCATGTCATTATGACACCAACTATAACCCACCAGTAAGTAAGCAATCCGTAGTCTAGAGCTGTTAATAACAGACTATCAAAGAAAATGAATGGAACAACAGAATAAAGGGCTTAATATATATATAAGACAACCCCAAGACCTGGAGAAGTTAGTATAAGAACTTCTAGTACAAAGTCAAAGACTAAATAGATATACATGTACAACCCATCTCAGAATATAAAGTAGCAATTGGTATAATCAACAAGAAGAAGAGTAGTAATACTCTAAATGCCATAAGCTCACCCCAAATCTCCCATTCATAGATGCTTTGCACGATGTATACAACAATGAAGAGAACTCGTACTATGATATACAAGATGCAGAAATGTAGTATGGGTACCAAACATATGGTACTCAGTAGGCAACTACCGACTAAGCTTCAAAGATAATACAAATATAGATAACATAAATATAGATAACATGCAAGTACAAAAGTAAACTACATAAAACTATCTAGGATGATAACATAACAAAGCTAGAGAGGCAATAAGAGAGACCATCCTTGTCACACCTCAAATCCTATTAGGGCGGACTGCCACCCATAATTGAGGAGGCCCAGGAGAACCAGCTCATAAACTTATACTTCCCATGCATACCTCTATGACAATCCAAAATTTGGACAACATCATGTCACATATAAAAGGAAATAATCACCTGTATAAGCTCAAGCACACACACACACACATATATATATACAATACTTGGTCGTTGGAGCCATCACGTCTATTAATAAAACACCACCTTAACTGTACATTAGGTCTACAAAGCCTCTAGATAATACACAGAGTTTAACTAAGGTCGGGACACACCCCACCATATAACTAACTTCAATACAATACCAAAAGTGACTGGATATGACACAGAAAGCCCCGAAGCAAACTGCAGCTCACCAAAAGAAGTTGGATATCCTGACTCCTACTTGTGCGGTGTATGAGCTGAGGTACCAGGCCTACAGCATGAATTGCAGGTCCCCCATGGGGGACATCAGTACGAAATATGTACTGAGTATGTAAAGCTGTAGATAATCACATATGATATAGGAGCTCAATAGAAATCAGAAACAAGTGAATAAATCGTAATAGGAGTGGACCACACTTACTAGAACTTGTGACAACCTGTACATTGTATTTATTCAATCACTTTACCTTCGTTCTTATCATCTTTGTAATCATTACTGCACTGCACTGTGACCATTAGGCTACCTCCAGTACATATCAACTGGGATCGACCCATGATAGGCTTATACCCCTGGGATACCACCCATAAACACATAAATAGGGATCGACCCATGATAGGCTTATGCCCCTGGGATACCACCCATTTTTACTACTTTGAACAATGATACATCAATAAGAGACATATAAATAGACCATCAATGCAATAAAAATGAAGTAAGAACTCATTGGCACATCAATGAAGTGTTTTGGAGTCATCAATGCCATAACAATGAAGTTGGAACTTATTGGTATATCAATGAAACGTTTTGAAGTCATTAATAGAACATGGATCTTGTTTGAGTAACCGGATACCTTCTGACATTCATTAGTGCAATAAACATGTAAGAATTGGAAAACAAGTAAGTATTGGAATGTCTTGACATCTTGTAGGGTGAAAACAAGCTCATTGGTAATGTAGAACATCACACAAAACCATTATGGATCACATGTTATTGAATAACTTTGGAAACTTTCTTAATAGAGCAATTGTTCACTTTCATGCCAAAGATATGGTATAGAGTATGCTTTACATACCTAACTGTCAACCTTCAATACTAGTCCCAAATGGACTTCTCATCTTTTTGGGTTACTTATCTACAATGAACATATATAGCAATCTAGTATCATCAACCAAACGTCACAATTCAATTATTTGAATTCACCAACTAGTGGTTAAGTAGTAAGCCTTAATTACACCATAAAAGGTGTCACTTTAACCCTCTTATACTCCAATTACATTCACATGCCATGCATATTCATACAACATCCTCCAATATCAAGTTTGGATTTATTTATTCTTCCAACTAATCCATTAAACCAAAAATAATTATCAATTCAATAGTATATCACCATATCCACCTTTCATAACTCAATTACCATATCCACCTTCCATAAATCAATTACCATATCCACCTTCCATAATTCATTACAACCAAACCATGCAAAATAGTCCATAACTCTATTTCCATCACCTTTCAATAACAACCAATACATATAATCCTTTATCACACATATACATATGGAAAAGAATAAAGACAAACAATATTCATACCTTAGAATTCACCTCTTGATTATGCAATCCTGTTTGCACAAATAATAGGTGTTATTCGAAGCTCTCAAGATGACAAACGCAGTTATCGAATTACTTTGGAATTTTTACTGTTGAATCAAAAGTAATTTAAAGGTCAAATTTGGCTAGGGTTGTTCTTCCTCAATGATTGATGATGAAAATGAGTTTTTGAACTGATATACATGTATGTATAAACATATTCCCGTCCATAATATAATAGAAAATGGCCAAAACTCCTTTAAAATTTAAATAATGTCAAATCTGTCCTTTGGTGGGCTGTTTTGGTAAGCTAAAGTAGATTGACCATAACTCTTTGATCTGATATTGGATTTGGGTGAAATTGGTATCGTTGGAAGGATAATTCAAAGGGCTTTCATTTCATATAAATTAGGCCACCCATTTCGTCCTGTATAAGGAGTTATGATCGTTTGAAGTTGACCCTAAAATCTATTTTGATAGGATGAAGTAAAATGAGTATAACGCCTTACTCAGATGTTGGATTTGGATGAAACCAATTGCATTGGAAAGAAGACTCAAAGATCTTTCTTTTCATAGGTCAGAGCTCTCCCATTTCATTAGATTAAGGGAGTTATGATCATTTGAACTTGACCCAAAAATTTGGCTGGCCTCAGTAGTTTGTGTGTAGGAAATTTTCCTGCACATTTACTATTCCCAAATATCCCGGCCACCATTTTATAGTTTCAAACGTGCTCGATTATATACGAAACCTATCCGTTTTTGTAAATCTTTATATCATTGGAAAGCTTATTCAATAACCTTCGCATGGAATCATCGACGGGCAAATTTCGGTATAAATAAAATAAAAAAATTAATTCCATATAAATAAGACCGATACATGTACTTGAATACGCCAATACACATACTTGAATATGGGGTGTTTCATCCTTCCCCCTTTAGGACATTCTTTCTCGAATGTTAGCGTAGTTATTTAACCGAAACAAGTTCAAGTCCATCATTAATATTCACATCATCACATAAATACTATACATATATTAAAAAAACTTATTTGTTAATGTTCTAACTCCGTTTCTTGAACTTCATCTTTATCTTTGAACAAATGAGGATACTTAGATTTCATTGCTTCCTCAGCTTCCCATGTAATCTCTTTCCTTTGATGATTTCTCTAACGTACTTTCACAGATGCTATCTCTTTATTTCTCATCTTCTTAACTTGGCGATCTAGAATAGCAATAGGCACTTCCTCATAGGTAAGATCTTCCACAACTTGCACATCCTTAGTAGAAGTGATAAGTGATGGATCTCCGATGCACTTTCGAAGCATTGACACATGAAATACCGGATGTATTGATGAAAGCTCTTGGGGTAGCTCTAATTCATATGCAACTTGTCCAAACCTTCGAGTGATCTTATACGGGCCTATATAACGTGGACTCAACTTCCCTTTCTCTATGGCAAGATAAACAAGATCCGATCCGAACAAAAGAGTTTCACCCACTTCGAACCATCCTATTGGTGATCTACACTTCCTTCCATATAAAGTTTCATATGGTGCCATTTTGATACTTGAATGATAGCTATTATTGTAGGCAAACTCAATAAGAGGTAAATGATCATCCCAGTTGCCCTTAAAATCTATTACACAAGCTCGTAGCATATCTTCAAGTGTTTGGATGGTACGTTCTTCTTGTCCATCTGTTTGAGGGTGAAAAGTTGTACTTAACTTCACTTGTGTTCCCAAACACCTCTGAAAAGACTTCCAAAAGTTTGCGGTAAATTGGGTACCCCGATCTAATATAATAGAGATTGGCACTCCATATAATCAGACTATCTCTTTAATGTACAGCTTCACATACTCTTCAACTGTGTAAGTGGTCGTACTTGGTAGGAAATGTGCGGATTTGGTAAGCCTATCAACAATCACCGATATAGAATCAAACTTCCGGGATGTACGAGGCAAACCAATAATGAAATCCATGTTGATCATGTCCCACTTCCAGCTTGGAAGATCTATGCATTGCTTATAACCTTCGGGTTTTTGGTGCTCAACTTTAACTCTTTGACAATTTAGACATTCAGCTACAAATTCTGCAATGCTCTTCTTCATGTCATTCCACCAATACATATCTTGCAAATCTTGATACATTTTGGTTGATCCTGGATGAATGGAATACCTTGAACAATGTCCCTCTGTCATAATCTTCTTTCTTAGCCCGTCTACATCGGGCACACACAATCGGTTTTGGCACTGAAGTACTCCTTCTCGGTAAGCTCAAATGCCTTGGTCACACCACTCTGAACGTTCTCCTTAAGCTGTAATAAAATCTGCATATTGCTTCTCTTTCACTTCAGCTACTAATGAAGATTCTGCAGCATTATGTACAATAAGCTCTTTATCTGGAGTTTCAAGAAGGCAAACTCCTAAACTAGCTAACTGGTGAAGATCTTTAATCATCCATTGCCTTTGTATAGGCGCCATCATAGCCTTATGACTTAAGTATTAACTACCACATTTGCTTTCCCTGGATGGTACAAGATATCAACATCGTAGTCCTTTAATAGTTCAAGCCATCTCCGCTGCCTTAAATTTAGATCCTTCTGATTAAAAATATATTACAAGCTCTTATGGTCAGTATATATATCAATATGAACCCCATATAAGTAGTGGCACCATATCTTTAAAGCAAAAATAACTGCTGCCAGCTCAAGATCGTGTGTGGGATAATTTTTCTCATGTGGCCGCAATTGTCTAGAAGCATATTCTATTACCTTACCATGCTGCATCAATACACATCCTAAACCAATTCTGGAAGTATCACAATACACTGTATACCCTTCGGTGCCTTCTGGAAGTACCAACGGGTGTAGAAATCAACTTGTTCTTTAAATCTTGAAAACTCTTCTCACAGGCATCATTCCATTGGAATTTGGATGCTTTATGGGTTAGCTTGGTTAAGGGTACTGAAATGGAAGAAAAGCCTTCAACAAACCTTCTATAATAACCGGCCAACTCGACAAAACAACGAATCTTCGTAGGCGTTGTGGGCCTTGGCCAATTCTTCACAGCTTCTATCTTTTGAGCATCAACCTTTATCCCTTCACTAGATACAATATGACCCAAAAATGCCACCGATTTTAACCAAAACTCACATTTAGAGAACTTTGCATAAAGCTTACAATCACGAAGAGTTTGCAATACCTGTCATAAGTGATTGGCATGGTCCTCTTCTGATCTATAATAAACTAGAATAGCATCTATAAAAACTATCACAAATACATCCAGGAATGGCTTAAACACCCTATTCATCAAATCCATAAAAGCTGCGGGTGCATTTGTTAGCCCAAATGACATAACTAAAAACTCATAACGACCATATCATGTTTGAAAAGCTATCTTGGGTATATCCTTCTATTTGATCCTCACTTGGTGGTAACCTGACCTCAAATCAATCTTAGAAAAGTACTTGGCACCCTGTAACTGATCAAATAAATCATCAATTCTTGGAAGAGAATATTTATTCTTAATAGTCACCTTATTCAATTGCCGATAATCAATACACATCCTCAGTGAGCCATCCTTTTTGTGCACAAATAACACTGGTACTCCCTAGGGGGACATACTAGGCCTTATGAATCCCTTCTCTAGAAAATCTTTCAATTGCTCTTTCAATTCTCGTAATTCTGCTGGGGCCATTCTATACGGAGGAATGGAGATTGGTTGGGTGCCTGTTATTACATCAATACCAAACTCTACTTCTCATTCAGGAGGCAAACCTAGAAGATCTTTAGGAAATACATCAGAAAATCCATTACCACCGGAACAGCGTGAAGAGTTGGTGGCTCCGCTTCTGTATCCCTTACTCTAACTAAATGATAACTATATCCCTAGGAAATCATTCTTCTTTTCTTAAAATAAGAAATAAATCTACATTCTTCTTTTCTTAAAATAAGAAATAAATCTACCTCTTGGCGCGCCAATTTCACCTTTCCATTCAAGGACTGATTCATTTGGAAAATGGAAACATACCTTTTTCGTGCAGCAATCAATTATGGCATAACAAGACGCCAACTAGTCCATACCCATTATAACATCAAAATCTACCATTTCTAACTCCATGAGATCAGCCATCATATCACGACCACAAACAGTTACTATGCAATTTCAGTAAACCCTTCTAGTTATAATAGATTCCCCAAACAGTGTGGACACTTCAAATGGCTTAACTAACAGTTCAGGTATTTTTTCAAACTTTCCAGCAACCAATGGAGTAACATAAGATAATGTAGAACCGGGATCAATTAAAGCATATACATCGAATGAAAAGATAGGCAACGTACCCGTAACCACATCTGGGGAAACCTCTAAATTCTGTCGATCCGCTAAAGCATACGTACGATTTTGAGCCTCGCTAGAACTCGTGGCTCCTCTATCACCTTTAACATGACCCATTAGTTGTGTGCCCCTTCCTAAATAAGGCATCGATGATGATAATGCAACAAATGACCTCGTAGGTCGTGCCATACCCCCTATGCCCCTTTGTGGGCATTCTCTCATCATATGCCCCAACATACCGCACCAAAATTAAATATTAGTCCCCAGCCGACATGTGCCCAAATGATACCTTCTACATTTATTGTATGGCTCTCGAAAAGGTCTCGATTGGCTCATATTCCCTTTCCCTTGGTACCCCACTATCCAAAAACTCTGACTCTCACTTCTGTGCCCAAATTGATTTCTTCTGGACCCTTAGAACTATGGTGGGGCACTAGCTGCAGAATAAGAAGATAATGGCCTAGGTGGTCTAGCAGAAAACTCTGGTCTGAACCCTCCTTGAGATGCCATGAACTGCCCTATAGATCTGGCCCTCTTGGAATATCCTCTTTCTAATTCCCGTGTTCTTCTCCTCTACCTCTGATCTTCCATTTTCTGTGCAAAAGCTTAGATCCTCGCTATGTCCATATCTTTGTTCAAAGTAGCAATAGTACAATCTCTAACCAAATATGGATCGAGCCTATCCGTATATTGATGAACTCTATCATCTATAGTAGCTACAACATTAGGAGCATATCTCGACAAAGAATTAAATCGGAGACTATACTCCCTCAAGCTCATATTCCCCTAACGAAGATTTAAAAACTAATCTGTATGGGCCTGACGAATCTCGAATGGAAGATAATGATTAAGAAATGCCTCTTTGAACTCTTTCCAAGTAGCTGGAGGTGCATCAACACCCCTAGATCGTTTCCAGTCCTCGTACCAATATATAACCTTTCCTTTGAATCTATACGCCGCTAACTCCATTGTCTCTCTGCCCGTTACATGCATAACATATAAGGCCCTTTGAATTTGATTAATAAAGTCCTGTGGGTCCTTGTTAAGATTTGATCTAGTAAAAGTGGGAGGATCCATCTTAAGAAAATCCTCGGCTTGCCCTTGAGCTTGCCCAGCAACTATACGAGTCAAAAGTTTTACTGCATTTCTAAGATCTTGATCAACAACATTAATAGGTGGCTCTAGGGATATAGTTCTCCTCTTCCTTATTTCTTCGGAGTGGAAGAAGTTTCTGATGCATGCTCAGCTAGAGCCTCACTTTGATTAGTTGGTATAGTGGATGACTTACTAGTCCCCTTTCCGGCAGCCACATCTACTTGTTTACTGGTATTCTTGCCTCTGGTAACCAGCATCATTACTATATTAAGAGAAACAAATAGATTCAGTGGTCAACTATGACTTCATATATAATATAGACTCTATCACACGATCTAAGACATGAAGAAAAAGAAACAATTCCTAAATATACGTAACCTCCTATTTATAGATGAGGTGCACGACACACCGATAAACAAGACTCTACGTAGACACGGCTTTGTAGACTCACTAGGATAAACTTCTCTGATACCACTATTGTCACGCCTCAAATCCTATTGGGGTGGACTGGCACCCGTAATCGAGGAGGCTCGGGAGAACCAACTCATAACCTTATACTTCCCATGCATATCTCTATGACAATCTGAAATTCAGACAGTATCATGTCACATATAAAAGGAAGTAATCCCCTGTATAAGCTCGAGCACATATATATATATATATATAATACTTGGCCGTTGGAGCCATCACGTCTATTAACAAAACACCACCTTGACTGTACATTAGATCTACAGAGCGTCTAGACAATACACAGAGTTTAACTAAGGTCGGGACACACCCCGCCATATAACTAACTTCTATACAATACCAAAAGTGACTAGATATGACACGAAAAGCCCCGAAGCAAACTAGAGCTCACCAAAAGTAGCTGGATATCCTGGCTCCTACTTGTGCGGTGTATGACCTGAGGTACCTATGCCTGCAGCATGAAATGCAGGTACCCCGTGGGGGACGTCAGTACGAAATATGTACTGAGTATGTAAAGCTGTAGATAATCACATATGATATAGGAGCTCAATAGAAATCAGAAACAAGTGAATAAATCGTAATAGGAGTGGACCACACTTACTAGAACTTGTGACAACCTGTACATTATATATATTCAATTACTTTACCTTCGTTCTTATCATCTTTGTAATCATTACTGTACTGTACTATGACCATTAGGCTGCCTCCAGTACATATCAACTGGGATCGACCCATGATAGGCTTATGCCCCTGGGATACATAAGCCCCTGGGATACCACCCGATAAGAGAGAACTTCCATCACTTAGTTCAATTAATCTTTGAGATTGTTATTTTGGTCGAAATCGCATTTTTAATACTTTGAAACAATGATACATGAATAAGAGACATATAAATAGACCATCAATGCAATAACAATGAAGTAAGAACTCATTGGCACATCAATGCCATAACAATGAAGGTGGAACTTATTAGTATATCAATGAAACATTTTGGAGTCATTAATAGTACATGGATTTTGTTTGAGTAATCGAATACCTTCTGACATTCATTACTGTAATAAACATGTAAGATTTGGAAAACAAGTATTGGAATGTCTTGATATCTTGTAGAGCGAAAACAAGTTCATTGGTAATATAGGAAATCATACAAAACCATTATGGATCACATGTTATTGAATAACTTTGGAAACTTTCTTAATAGAACAATTGTTCACTTTCATGCCAAAGATATTGTATAGAGTATGCTTTACATACCTGACTGTCAACCTTCAATACTAGTCCCAAATGGACTCCCAGTCTTTTTGGATTACTTATCTACAATGAACATATATAGCAATCTAGTATTAGCAATCAAACGTCACAATTCAATTATTTGAATTAACCAAACTAGTGGTTAAGTAGTAAGCCTTAATTATACCATAAAGGGTGTCACTTTAACCCTCTTATACTCCAATTACATTCACATGCCATGCATATTCATACAACATCCTCCAATATCAAGTTTGGATTCATTTATTCTTCCAACTAATCCATTAAACCAAATTAAGCCATAGACATAAATAATCATCAATTCAATAGTATATCACCATATCCACCTTCCATAACTCAATTACCATATCCACCTTCCACAATTTAATACAACCAAACCATGCAAAATAGTCCATAACTCTATTTCTATCACCTTTCAATAACAACCAATACATATAATCCTTTATCACAGATATACATATGGAAAAGAACAAAGGCACATAATATTCATACCTTAGAATTCACCTCTTGATTATGCAATCCTGTTTGCACAAATAATAGGTGTCGTTCGAAGCTCTCGAGATGACAAACGCAATTATCGGATTACTTTGGAATTTCTATGATTGAATCAAAAGTAATTTAAAGGTCAAATTTGGTTAGGGTTTGTTCTTCCTCAATGATTGATGATGAAAATAAGTTTTTGAACTCATATATATGTATATATACACATATTCCTGTCCATAATATAATAAGAAATGACCAAAATGCCTTTAAAATTTAAATAATGTCAAATCTATCCTTTGGTGGACTATTTTGATAAGCTAAAGTAGATTGACCATAACTCTTTGATCCGATATTGGATTTGGGTGAAATTGGTATAGTTCAAAGGATAATTCAAAGGGCTTTCATTTCATATAAAGTAGGCCACCCAGTTTGTCCTGTACAAGGAGTTATGGTCATTTGAAGTTGACCCTAAAGATCTATTTTGATAGGCTGAAGTAAAACGAGTATAACTCCTTACTCAGATGTTGGATTTGGATGGAACCAATTGCATTAGAAAGAAGACTCAAAGATCTTTCTTTTTATAGTTTGCAGATCTCCCAGTTCTTTATATTAAGGGAGTTATGATCATTTGAAATTGACCCAAAAATTCGGCTGGCCTCAGTAGTTTGTGTGCAGGAAATTTTCCTGCACATTTATTATTCCCAAATATTCTGGCCACCGTTTTATAGTTTCGAATGTGCTCGATTATATTTGAAACCTATCCGTTTTGGAAATCCTTATATCGTTGGAAAGCTTATTCAATAACCTTCGCATGAAACCATCGACGGGTAAATTCTGGTATAAATAAAATAAAAAAAATTAATTTCATATAAATAAGACCAATACATGTACTTGAATACGGGGATCCTATTCTAGACATATTCAGGAACTGAAGTACTATACCATATATCACTAGCCAGTATACAAGTTTAGAGAAGAAGATGGATATATAGTAGTATACAAAGCCAAGGAGCATATACAATATGAATAAACAAAGGAAGAGAGCAATACCATAGCTATATACATATATACATATAGCTATACAAGGCTAACTCAGGGTAACAACCTAAGGTAGCCAACCTAACCACTCTAGGAAATCCTAACAAACTAAGGAAGCTAATGCTAGATTTGGACCTATAGTCAAAATACCTAACCACAAATACACTATCCATAATGTAAATTAACATAAGAAGGAAAGGGATCGGGACCATACCTCCATCCTCAATACAAGTCCATAATCAACCTTCCATGAACTAACCATAATAACAAAAATAAAGAAATCGGCTAGTTCGGACAAATAATACCTAATCGGGGCTCCATAAACCTAGAGGTTTAATCAACACTCAGCAAACAACGATCATAGCTTATACCTATGTAACCCCTCATAAGACTGATAGATTTAGGCACCAAAAATATACTGGTGATAGGCAACGCATATGAATAAATGAATGGAAAGTAAATCCATAGTACCATAATTGATCTAAGTGCCAGAATGTACCAAGTGTATTTACCTTCTCCAGTTCAATAGCTCACAAAGTAGGAGCTACGACAACCTCTCTTCTCTGGCATGATGACCCACGAATAAAGGGCCCCCTAGGGGATCCGAGAATATCCATATACAAGTCTAGTCCCGATCTAGGATTACAATTATCATCATCATCAATCTACTTCGTCTAGTATCAAAGAAATCTTTATATTATAAATGTAAGGACCTAAATTGAGGCTAAAAGAGTGTAAATCTGTAAATCCAATGCCCAGGATCAATATCGGGACTAAATTATCATAAAAGTATAGAAAGAGTTGGAATCTCTCTCGATCAAAGTGAATAGCAGTGGTAAAAGAGTGGATAAATCATAGACCTGAATCAATCTCAATCTTGTTTCCAAAACATCCTTTTTAGTTCCAAAAGCTTGTAAATCATCCATTAAAGTAGTACAATTCCCATTATGAAACGATCCATTTAAAAATAGAAATAAATTTCTTTTTAGAAAACAATAGTAAAATCTTGACTTTAGTTGGAATCATACAACTAAGCAAGCATGAGTGTACCAGAATATATGCATGCCATTACCAGTATTCAAACAATACAATCATAAGTGGCCAAGCCTCTATAGACTAAAGCCACATCCGTTACAAGGATATAATACTTACCTGGAGTCTAACTGGTATCGTAACCACGCCTTCGGGCCTAATAGTATATAACTAGCATAATGATAGTACTATAATCCATAAAACTATGATCCAAACCATTGAGTCAAATAGTAAACCTTAAACTAAGGGACACTTAGCATTTACTATGGTTAGCATGCTTATCATCTAGGGTGATAGGCTTCTATTGCTATAACAAGCATTTTATCTTAAGGGCCAGTTCACACTTCTATCCCTAAACTCTTAAATTAGGCTAAGTCATGATATTATAATCATAAGCATATCCTATCATATTTATCTAGCATGTAATGTACCCTATACATCATCTTACAAAGAAGAGTAGACTAAAGCCTACCTCGATCTTGAACTGCAATCCGTGAATCATCCATAAGTCACTCGTCCACTTTCCACGATCCCAAAACATCGCCACGCTATATAAATATTAACTTATATGTCATAAGAAGTAAAACAAGAATCATATGGCTATATTAAAGGTTGTGTCAGAATTTAAATCAAGAACAGGCTCACAAACAAAAGCCAAAATTGAATCTGTCACGAGGTCCCTCGAAACACATGGAATGTATGCTCAAAAGTTGAGCACAAATGGTGCCTAAATAGGGGCCCAACTCAAACCATAAGGTCTAAGGGTTTAATGGCCTAATTTTCTAAGAATTTACAATGAATTGAGATGGTATTTGATGGAGAAAATAATGGGAAATGACCAAGGAGTTAGCTTCAATGGATGATTCCCCACACTTACCCTCTCTTCAAACTCTCAAATAGTGGAAAATAATGGAGAAAATGAATGGAAAATTTGAGTGAAGAAGGGGATTCAATCCCCATGTGCCGCTAAAGCTACCACTTTTCCTCTTAAGCGGCTACTGCTTAAGCGACACAAGTCCGCTAAAGTTGTCATGCATTAGGGATATAGGCATCGCTAAAACAGTCACCTAGCTGCCAAAGAAATTCCTGATTAAGTAGTCTTTGACCACTAAAGAGGACCTCAACCAAATGCCAAGACCGCTAAAGTAGCTCAGGGTCACTAAAGTGAATGCCTCTAAAGCGGCTCTTTGACCACTAAAGTGGTCAGACTAGATATCAGGCACCAGATTTTGGCTAAGTCCAAAATAGACTCCGACTGGGTGCTAAACATTCATTCAGAACCCCGTGCATGCAAACAAACTATGCTACCACACCAAATTTGATATTTTGGACTCAACGGAACTATGAAAACTTTTTTCCAAGATAGATTCAACTAAATGTGGGTCCCACACATAGAGTTCTATTTTTATGTAATCCACTCGATAGTTCAAAGCAAGTCTGGATGCTTCAAGACCTGAACCAAGGGTCCCCATACCCTAAAGTCAATGTTCTAGAGCTGATGGCGCTGTCAAAATCCTTATCTAAGGTCGTTTACTAGGAGTTTTGGATTGAGACGAATTCCTTAAGAGCAAAAGCTCTAAAACAAATAAAATAAGCCAAAAACTCAAACGAACTTGTCACACCTCAAATCCTGTTGGGGCGGAAAGGCACCCGTAGCCATAAAGGGCCGAGAGAACTAATTCATAACCTTGTACTTCCCATGCATGTAACTGTGATAACCAAATATTCTGACAACATGATATTATGTATCAGTGAAAATAACTACACATGCACGTACAAACTGATATGTACAACATTTGGCCGATGGGGCCACCATTTCTAAAATTAGGGCACTATCATAACTTTACATTAGTCTACAAAGCCTCTAAAAGATACATAGACTTAGTTAGGGTCGGGACAAACCGCCCCCCCCCCCCATCCTACTCTTAACCTACTGCAAAATACCAAAACATATGGAACAGACTCAAAAAGCCCTGAATCAACCTGGAGCTCACCAATATGCACAGAATAGCCTGCGCTCCTACGAGTGAGGTGTATGAGTTGAAGTACCTATGCCTACAGCATGAAATACAGGTCCTCCGTGAGGGACGTCAGTACGAAAATATGTACTGAATATGTAAGGCTAAAAGCAATAATATATGGTATACGAGCTCAATAAAAATCAGATATAAGTGTATAAGTAGTACTAGTAGACCACCTTTATATAAACTTGTGGGACTACATATATTATATTCCTTTCTTTATTTTTACCCTTCTTACTTCATAATCTTTGTAAGCCATATATAATGCAAATGACTAGCTGATCAGTGGTAAATAGATAAATTAGGATCGGCCCCTCCTAGGCTTATGCCCCTGAGCTGCCACCTACATATAAAGATTGGGATCGGCCCATGCTAGGCTTATGCCCCTGAGCTGCCACCAACAAATAAAGGTATCGAGATCGGCCCATGCTAGGAAAGTGCCCCTGAGCTGCCACTCGTCATTTTACAGATTTGCATTACTTAGTTTATTTAGCCTTTGAGATTGTTACTTTGGTGGTCATCATATTATGGTACCTTGAACCAATAATACGCTAATAAGAGACATGTAAATAGACACTTAATGCAACAACAATGAATTAGGGAGCCGTTGGCACACAAATAAAGTGTTTAGGAGCTGAAATAACACATGGGTCTTACTTGAACAAACGGAGAACTCTTGAAATTTTCTAGTGATGATAGACGCGCGGATTTAATAATAAGCACGTATTGAGGTGTTCTAATACGTTAGAGAGTGGGAACAAGGTCATTGGATACATGGAGTGTAATGTGCTGCCATTATGTAGCACTTTGTTATAGGATAACCTCGGAAACTTGCTTGATGGAACAATTGTACGACTTCATGCCAAAGAGTGTGAAATAGAGTATGCCTTACATACCTGTTTATTTGACTTTGAAACTAACCCGACTTGACTTCCCACCTTTTAGATTACTTATCAACAATAGAATATATGGTAAACTAGTATTAGTAACCAATCAACACATTTGAGATACTTAATTTCACCCAAAACAGTAACCGGGCAGCAACTACTAATCTATCAAACAAGGGTGTTATTTTAACCCCTTTTCTCTCCAATTACACCTGCATATCATTTAGGTTCTTATAAGGTTCACCAAAACCACCTCGACTTCATTACACATTCCAAACAACACACAAAATAGATTGGGCAGCAAACATTAGTTCGGTGGTGTATCACCATATCTTTCTTCTATGATTCATTACAAACTCATCACACTTTTATCCAACTTCAACCTGGCAGCCCATGACATATACATACAAAACAGTCCACAAAACAGTCCCAAATCCCTTTTATTGTAGCAATCAATTGAACTCATCATCTCTTGAGTTCTCAATAACAAGACATCCATAATCCCCTCTCAAATTCATATATAAGAAAAACAAAATGGAGCAGTCACCTTACCTCAATTCAGCAACTTATTCTTTTAATTGAACTCTTCAAGAGCTTGAACTTTCCTTCACACTTAAACCAAAGGAGAAGAAAAAAAGTTCCTCAATAACAAGGAAACGTGAACAAATAGCTTGTTCTATAATCAGCCATATACTTATAGTCAAACACTTATAACTTGTTTTCCTAATCTTCCATGACATAATTAAACACAACCTTAAGTGTTTTTCACTTACCTTGGGCTGTAAAGGTGAGGGTTTCTTCAAGAACCCTTGAAGGAAAAATAGGGATGCTGTTCTTGTTGTTTTAGAGTGAGTAGAGAGATTTGCTGAAATATACTCCTTTTTTGTGACTTAAAAGTGAAGTAAAATGACCAGCAACTTGGCCTTTTAAAGGTCCTATCTTGTCCACCTCCTTATCTACATTTTGGACCATAAAATTGGTCAAATTGGTCCAAGTAGGTGATGCACCTACTTAAGGGTCCAAGCTGCTGAAACTTCAAAGTAGGTGATGCACCTACTTGCTTAATTTCTTGTTGGGCTCAATTATATTTGGGCCTTGGCAGATTGGTGTGTTGGGCCACTTATTCATTTTCTTTCTCTTTTGTTAGATTTGGCCCAAATGAGTATATTAGCATAGACCCAAATCTGATCCATAGCCATGGGTCCATTAATTTGGTCCAAACACTTAAGTAGGTGACTCACCTACTAGCTTAAATAAGTCAAGCAAGCACCTCAATATTTTGCTCCATTTCCAGCTCCTAATCCCTTTAATCTAACCTTCAACTTATACAAACTTGGTCACTTTAAACTTTAGATTCAATTAATAGCTTACGATTCCAAGTTAAATAGTTATCTTAACGTTAACTTAGTCGCATCACATTAAACTATACGGGCAGCATCTATAATTCCATCTATATCATTAATACTTTCATAACAATTCTCATACATTATATATATATATATATATATATATATATATCAAAAGGCTATACCAAGTTCCATATGATTAGAACAAGTACAAGCAAAATACGGGATGTTATAGAACTATCCGATAACCAATCGATAGTTCTAGCAAGTCATAAATGGGATATAGTCATTGTAGAAAGGCTCAAAATGCCGGAGATGTGAGTAAATCAATGAAATAACCTAGATGGTCATTATAATATCCACTATTGAAAGGACTTTTGTCTACAAAAGTCAATGGATATAAAGAGCATGAAAGCTCGAAAGGATAAGGTACCCGCATGCTCCGAGCAAGAATTCCCAGATAACCTCTACTGAGAGATAATATTTCCAAGGGATTTTGCCATAGGTACCCCTTTGTCAACCAACTTACTTTCTTTATTTTTCAAATAACAAAAACCTAACCTCAACAGCCAACTGGTCTCCAACTGAACTAAGAATGGCTGATGCCCGTAAATCTAGTCCACAATACACTGATACCATATCGTTACCAGCACAACCAATAAAAAACTCATCAAGACAAAGGAAATCCAAGGCATAAATTATCCACTAACTCCCATATCCAAATATTACTTTCTTTTACCCGTCCAAACCTGCTACCTACTCCATTCCAAACAGAAGGTCATCTAAATCTTATCAATATAACCCCATCATACTAAACTCAGAGAACTAAAGTTGATCCATGGTAAGCCCATAAGGTGCTACCTGAATAAACCAATAGAGATGGTCAAAGCCTGCGATCTCCGACCAAGGCTACAACCGGTCAGAATGACCCTCAAAATTGATAGTCAAGAGCCTAAAACACAAAATCTTGGAACCAAATGATCCACTCTATAATATCCTGCCAACTAAGGATGAAACCATGCTAAGCCCAACTTGACCACACTACTTCTGCTGAGCAGACAATCCAAAATTTTGGTGAAAAGCTGAAGAAACCATCATCAAGTGCCAACAGCTATCATTCGAACATCAACCAACCATAATTATTTGAACTTAAGGAGATCAAATAGGTAGCTAATTATTAGGCTTAGAGAGCTTACCGGTGAAACCCCAACTGAGACAAATCTTAAAATGAAGGCTTCACCCAAGTTCTATAACTCCTAACTGAAATCACAACACCATGGTTGAACCGTTCGATCTCACTATCCAAAATAATTATGTAGATGGGTAAGCATTCATACTCCAAATCTATCATAACCCTTAAGCCGCCATTCAAAGACATCAAATCCAAAACTGAAGTCGACAAGTCATAACCTAAGGCCAAATACCCAAATTGACCTTACTATCATAAATTAAGCATATTCATACTGAATCTTGCCAAAGCGAAAATTGAAATATAGCTGTGAACCAAACTCATAATAGAGGATATACCACAAACTGAAAGCATAAGAAATCGACTCCATATCTTCATAAGAGAATGAATCATCAAACCATACCCAAAAGCTCACTGAGGCTGCAAATCATACTAGGGATAACTTAAACTCTAGCAACTCAAAAAAAGTAATCTTAGCTGAAAACTTGTCCATCCAATACTCCATCTCAGCAATTAATACTCATAGGCACGTACCACCAAGGGGAAGCACGCAACTAAGTCACATTAGGCTGAACAAATGCCAAAATGAGAATTTTCTAAGTCTACCCATGAAAATAACCTTAATGCAATTAACCCATGAATCACATCGTAGAGGAATAACATCCCAATCTCAACATCAATGCGAAGGTCAAGATCACTACCAAAAATAAACCAGGTAAATCAAGATAATAATTTCCCAATTTGCCAACTTAAGAAGCGATCATATGAAAAGATCACCTACCTCCATATCTCTTAACTCTACTAGAACCAAAAATACGTCATGAAAGTATAGAGAATCCAACTCTACACAAATACCAAGATCACACTACCTCAAAGAAACGAACCCAACAAACTTGAAAGGTAAGCCCAAGACCTCCCTCATCAACATCAAGACCACTATCAAGCAATAACCTAGCCAAATTAGAAGAACGGATCCCAAATTGGTCAACCTCAGAAATGAGCTACATAGAGAAGGATAGGCAATGCTAAAATCTCAGCAAACCAGAAGGCAAGTTCTAGAATCTCAAACTAAAAAATAAGCAATGTAACCACATTTGCAACTCTAAAACCATAAAAGAATTATAGAACATCAACCTACCTTCACTTCTATAGCCCACTCAACACCTAATCCTAACTTTGCCAACAGAAGAGAAAAATAACCAACCACACCTTGCTACAAGAAAGAAACCATCCAACTGAGCTAGCCGTTTAGGCCAACAAACAAGAATCAGGAGAAGGAAAATTCTAAATTGATAATGCTAGTCTAGCCATATATTGAGCAATGATTCATCAACATCAAACAACGACAATATAATTCCAATATAAGGAGTAGGTAGTACCCAAAATGAAAAATCGATAACAAGTAGTCATGACCAAAACTAAGGTTTGGCCTTGACGAATATCTCAAGTCCACCAAAGACTAGAGACCACCCCCATTTCCTAGCCAAACGGAACATAACACACCTAGCAACGATTGAATTCCAAAAGTAAAACAAGATAGAAAAGTAATAAACTCAAGGATATTTAAGAGTTTCAACATCATTATCCAATCCATATTAATATCCACAAAGCCTCTACTAATCCAAAAATAACCTATGTTGGGACATGCTTCCGACTCTGACAATGACAATGATAATGTTTATGTGGAGTCTTCAATTCTAATTTATGAAAGAAAACTGATGGAATGATAAAGTCTTTTAGAGAATGAAAGCTCACCACTTCACTGTAATGACCGATTAATTGAGATAATCCACCTAACACTACACATGAAAAGTAGAATTACCTTCAGAACTACATTTCATAGGGATACAACATACGGAGATGGTTAGTGGGATGATCACTAGTATGTAATTCAGGGAAGGGATAAACTAATATCAGTCAGAAGTTCAATTTCAAAGTCACCGCACATGTTCACATACATGTATATATAAAATACATGCTGGGGTAGGGAACAAGGTTTAGCATGATAGTAAAATATTATCTTGGACTATGTAGCTCAATCATTATAAATAGGTACCCATAGGCTATATGGGCTTAACTGCTCTTACTGAAAGGGCCTCAGTACATGTTTGCCACATGAATCAGAGATATTAAGGAAGACCAAGAAATTCCCTGACCCTACATCAATCCAAGATACAAATATACATATCAATAGTGTAAACTGTGCACACAGTCATCAAGAATAACCCTTACGTCAGAAAACATAAATTTTTAGTACAAGTCATTCAAGGCTCACACCTTTATAGCTTAGCTATATAAGCCCCATTAAGCCCAATTAAAATAATTTCACATAACCCATTCATTAACTACAAAATTATACATTAAGGCACACCACAGGTATCGTCATACTGCACGCTTGCAAGCTTACAATTATGCCATTAAAATTCCATTAATTTGGAGAAATGCCTTGACCCCTTTTTTGTTCATTAAATTAATTTAGAGGAATGACTTGACCTCTTTTAGTTTATCAAATCAAATTAGGGGAATGCCTTGATCTCCTTTGTCTGTTAAATCAAAACATAGCCAACAAGGATTTCAAATCCATGTTCATTATTTAACCATTTATGCAATGCAATATTATAAGTGAGTAAGTTATGCTAAGTGACAAATTCCACAATTCAAAGCTATTTACACAAGTAGGTTGAGGAAATACAATTATTCAAAACCAATTCCAAGTTCAAAACATCAATTTGGGGGACTACCTCAACCCCCATTCCAATTCCCATTCCCATGCACCCTATTAGTTTAAAAACATTTAATTCAAAGTATGAACAACTCATGAAAACCATGGGAAAGCAATTCAACAATCATCCATTCCAAAACCCTCAACCATATCAAAACCCACATTCAAATCCATACCATTAGACATTTTAAAACACACACTCTTCATAAAATAAGGTTTGGGAAAGAATAACATGCCTGAAATTATCAAAATGGTGGAGAGAAACCACCCTTGAGAGCCCTAATTAATCAACTTCTTAGAAACCCTGAGTGTTCTTGAACTTGGAAATTTGAGAGTGTTTTAGACGTTATTTTGATTTGTTTCAAAGTGATAATAATACCTTAAATAGATTTTAAGTCGTGGGTCATTATTGGGGAGGATGGGAAATGTCCAAAGTGCCCTTAATAAAAACACAAGAAAATTATCACTTGTGACTATGGGGGGTCGTTGTACGACTCATAAGGACAAATTACAACTCATCACCATGAGTCGTAGTTAAGACAATAACTGAAGGACCCTTCTCTGGTGACACTATAATTCACACCATATGACTCTTCAGGTGACTCGACAACTCATAATGTCCAAGTCATAGACAAGATAGAATATTTTGGGTACCACACTAATTTGGCTATGGATGGGACCATACAACTCGTTTTGAGTCATTACAACCCATAACCCCTAGTCGTAGTCATAAAAAAAATTAGGTTAGCACTCTGGAACAACTACGAGTGGTCCTTAAGACCCGTAATGACACCCTAAGACTCATAGGGAGAGTCGTAGTCTGGTCATTGAGTTTAAAAACTCTAAAATTTTTAGGGGTCAAAAATCTAGGGTATTGCATAGGTACCACTCTAGGGCCATAAGGAGGCCAATATGCCAGGGTAAATGGGAATCCAACTCACATATTGCACCCCTAGGTAAATTCAGTACTGATCCAATTTATCCACTACTAAAAGAAATCACCAATGGAGGTAGTCACATAATCATTGATACGGGTGTACAAAGCTGTCCAATATGTTCTCGACCATTCACACGAAGCCAAGCTTGAGAGTTACAAAAACTACAAGCCATGTTCATGCAAATGGCTGTGTGTGAGTTGGTACTTGATCCGTCAAAAAGCTTCAACGTTTTTAAGTGTGAAAATGAGCCTTGAAGTGTAATAAATTACACTCTAAGGGAACCCCATGACTGAAGGGTAGGAAGGTCATTTGTCCTTCATTTTGTGTGTAATATAAATAGATGCTATTAGGGTTATTTTCAGCACTTAGTTCGTTCTTCATATTTCACAACAACAAGTCTTGTAACATTGAATATTTCTGTCTCTCTTGTTCTTGAGAGTAGAACCTGAAATCTATCCAACAAGTGTAGTTACACTTGTGTTGTTTCTTGGCTAGAAACTTGAGATCTTGAGGTTCATGAGTTCCTCTTGGTCTAAGTAAGAACTTGGTACTAAAATCTTTTGGTCTTAGGGTCCTTTCTTCAAGTTAGGGTTTGTAGATTCTAAGATATCTTTGTGTCAAGTTACTATCTTTCATTTTGTACTCTTGAAACTTTGCAGTAACTTAGTGAAGCCGTGTGGGGCTGATTTTCAATTCACTATAGTTACTGCCATTTGTTGTTCTTGTTGTTAACATTGTACTCTTTGTAATCTATCATCTTGTGTTGTTGAACCATTGTTTAATGTTATTGTTATATTCTTGTTCTCCTTGTGTAGCTACTGTTTTGGTGTTGGTATTCCTTCAAAATTTCGTGATTGTTGTTGACTTCACATATTGGAGTTGTTATCTTCAAGCTCTCGAAATTGTAGTGTGTTTGGACTGATTTTGTGGCAGATTTGATACGCTCCAAGTTAGTATTGTATCATTTGGTATCAAAGCCATCTTTGATTTTTTTCTAACAAGATCAATCTTGGGCTTGAGACTTGAAAAATACAAAAAAAAAACTGAAATCTGAAAATTCCAGAAATAGTCAAATCTGCCACCTTTGTGTTCTTGGCAAAAAATTGTGATGTGTTGATGTATGGGCTGAGATTTTCTTGTTTTTTTTGGCTAGATCTTGTAGTGTTTTGCTTGTCTAGAGTTTTTCTAGTGTTTGTTTCTTTCTCACCTACACTAAAGGTTTCAAGATCTAAAGATTGAGCTTATAATATTGACCATAGTTGTGGTGCCTTGTGGCTGGTTGTTTGTTGTTACTTGTTGTTGACAATTGGTGGTGTTCTGTTGTGTTTTTGAAGAAGTTGTTGTTGTGTTATTGAAGGTTGTTGTGGTGTTCATCAAGTTCTTCATCTTTTCTTACACTTTAGAAAACTAAAAAGTGCGATATAAATTCAAAAGTTGAAGCTGAAAATTGTAAAGCATGTTGTGAGAAGCCTTGAACCCATCATTTCTTCGACTAAGCTTCTACTTTTCAGTAACTTTTTCTTATTTCAAGAACGTAGTGTTGTGTGACAAGATACCTTTTCTTATTTCAAGAACCTTGTGTTGTAGGAGTACTTTTTCTTATTTCAAGAACCTAGTGTTGTGTGACAAGATACTTTTTCTTATTTTAAGAACCTTATGTTGTGGGACAAGGTACTTTTCTTATTTCAAGACTTATGTTTTCCCTCCAAAACCAATTGTCATCCTTTCCAAATTGTGTAAAGATTTAAATTTCAAAATTGGTGCTTAAATTGTGTGGGACCAAGACCAATTGCATGCTGCCACATCACCCATTTTCTACTGTTCAAATCACCAATTGGCTACTGTTCACGTCATTAATAAGCTCAAATTTAGGTTTTCTAGTTTCTAATTGTTGATTCTTAGTTTCATTACTTGGTTCTAGAACTAATTTACATGATAGTACACTCCTACTAGGTTGTCAATTAGTCCTTTTGAATTCCTTTGTTCATGTCCACGTTTAGTTGGGTGCCTTTATTCGTTTGAATACGTTGTAACTTCTTAACTCCAGTCCATCAAGAATTCTTTGAGTTTCAAATAAGAATCCACTCCGGACAAGAGCTTTACTTATATCTTAAGGATTCACGGTTACTAGCCAATCTACAACATTTGTGGAGCTCAAGTGTGAGTGAACCGAGAGAGTGTGAGTGAGGAGAGGTTTAACGCTAACTTGTTTGCTGATTGTGTAGGTAACACCTTGACATGGAAGGAAGCACATCCCAAAGTGGGGGTACTACTGAACAAGACACAATGAAGGCCACACTTGAGGCCATTACCAGAAGTTTAGAGAGGTTGAACATGGAAGTTGGGGCAATGAGGGGAGATTTGACTATGATAAGTGGGAGATTGGAGCAAGTGGAGAGTCAAAGGAACTCTCGTCCATCCACTCCTTATCATATTCCTTCAATTGGGCATAAAAGAACTTCATCCATAACTATCTCACCAGAAACATTGCACCAAATAATGAATCCACCTCTAGCCCTACTAAATGCCACAAATCATACCACTACTTTCCCTCTAAACCAAGAAGCGAATAAACCACGCCATTCCCAAACTCCTCTAATTCTGCAAGAAGGATGTAGCCGTCCATTACCTTTACAAAACTTGAACGTACCTTACCAAACTCTACCAAATCAAAGACCACCACTTCCACAAATCCCAATGCCTTCAAATCAGATTCCAAATCACCAAAACCAACCAGCTCACTTTGAGGAACATGGTAGAGAGGATTATGATGGATATGGAGCCTTTGATGATGCTTACATGAGAGAGGAGGAGCTAAGAAGGGGCCGTGTTGATCCAAGGAGGTACCGAGGGTATGGAGAAAGGGGAAATCGATACCAAGAAAGAGACGTAGGCATCAATACCATCAAATTGAGCTTACCTATCTTTAAGGGTGAAAGTGACCCCGAGGCCTACTTAGAATGGGAATCTGCTTGTGATAAAGTTTTCAAAGTTAATGATATCTCGGAAGAAAAGAAAAGTTGTTATGCCATAGATCATTTGGAGGGTTATGCCAACACTTGGTGAGAGTACGTCAAGTGTTTTGGTGATGAATTAGTTGATGGGCAGCCACCACCTTGGTTTTGGTTAAGGTACTTAATGAGTCAACGGTACCTTCCCGAGAGTTATTGCCATGAATTGGTTGCTAGATTGTACAACTTACGTCAAGGCAATAAAAGTGTGATGGCATATTATGATGAGTTTCAACAGCTCATGTTGAAGCTTGATCATCGTGGGGAACAAATCAGTCATGACATCATCCGGTTCAAGTGTGGGTTGAACAAAGAGATCTCCACTTATTTGACACTTAACAAATTTGATACCGTTGAAGGTATTTTTCAAGCGGCTCTTGAGATTGAAAGGGAGCTTAAAGAGAGTTCGTCGCTCAAGGCAAGGGGACAATCCATCTCGGGTTGACCTAGAAGCAAGGACGTGGTTCAATCCTCTTTGGGTTGGCCCAAAAACAAGGACCAACCCACCACTACAAGGCTGCCCGAGCCCAAAACAGTCCACAAAATTCCTCTAAAATAAGAAGTTCACAAGTATCCAAACCCAAAAGGATTCCAATATTTCAAGTGCCAAGGTTGGGGACATAAATTCAATGAATGTCCAAATCGATGCAATGTGATACTTCGGGAAGGGAGATTGTATTACCTTGGTGAGGAGGTGGGTCTTAAAAAAGAGGAGGATGAGGCCGAGCCTCAAGATGGAGAGGAAACTGGAAATAGGCCACTTGATGATGATGATGATGGTGAAGTTATTTACCCACAAGAAGGGGAGTGTGTTGTTCCAAACTTTGTAGCTAGACATACTATGATTAGTAAGGCAATAGACGACCCTAGTCAAAGGGAGAATCTTATTCCATACTAAATGCCTTGTAAAGGGGAATGTGTGCACTTTGATGATTGATAGTGGTAGTTGTGCAAATATCGTTAGTGTCGCTATGGTGAACTTTCTAAAATTACCAACTACACTTCATACTAGCCCTTACAAGTTGCAATGGTTTAACGAATGCGGTGAATTGAAGGTCATGAGGCGATGTGTGATACGGTTTAAGGTAGGGAACTACCAAGACGAAGTGATTTGTGATGTGATACCAATGCAAGCATGTCATTTGTTTTTAGGTAGACCTTGGCAATATGATAGGTCTACCAAACAAGATGGGAGGACCAACCGATATTCACTTGAGAAGGATGGCCAAAAGGTCACTCTTTATCCTCTTTTTCCATCACAAGTAAATGAATTACATCAAAAGATGAAGGAGTTGAAGGAGAAGGGAAAGAAACCCAAAAATGGTGAAAAGGAGGGAAAAACGTGGGTGGGGCAGTAGGGATTTTCAGGACTGCCTCAACATCAAATGGGCAAGAAAACATGGTGATGTTAGATAGAAAGAAAGAGCTCTTCTTGGATTATGATGTGGACACGCCTATGCTTCTTTTGGATCATTGTTTTAATACTAACCCCACTAATTCTTCTATTTCTCCTTTGATTTCTTATGTGTTGCAAGATTATGAAGATGTATTTCCCAAAGAACTTCAGCAAGGATTGCCCCCGCTTCGGGGAATTGAGCATCAAATTGACTTTATGCCGGGCTCACAATTACCAAATAAGCCGGCTTACAGAAGCAACCCTACGGACACCAAAGAATTGCGGCATCAAGTTGAAGAACTACTCAACAAAGGGTATATCAAGGAGAGCATGAGTCTGTGCACGGTTCCGGTGCTACTGGTTCCTAAGAAAGACGGAACATAGCGTATGTGTGTGGACTGCCGAGCCATTAATAAGATTACGGTAAAATATCGTCACCCTATCCCTAGTTTAGATGATATGCTTGATTAATTGAATGGTTCGTGTTTATTTTCCAAGATTGATTTAAGGAGTGGCTATCACCAAATAAGAATGCAACCCGGTAATGAATGAAAAACCGCCTTCAAGACTAAATTTGGTCTCTATGAATGGATGGTTATGCCATTCGGCCTAACAAATGCTCCAAGTAATTTCATGAGGCTAATGAATCATATGATGAAGCCATTTATTGGAAAGTTTGTTGTTGTTTAATTTGATGATGTTTTGGTCTATAGTAAGTCAATTGATGAGAATGTGATACATTTACAATGTTTGTTTGATGTCCTTAGAAAGGAAAAGTTGTATGCAAATCTGGAGAAGTGCTCTTTTGGTGTTAATGAAGTTGTTTTCTCGGTTTTTGTTGTTAGTTCAATAGGGGTCGAAGTGGATGAATCAAAGATAGATGCTATCAAAAATTGGCCAACCCCGAAAACCATTAGCAAAGTAAGAAGCTTCCACGGGTTAGCTAGTTTTTATAGAAGATTTGTCAAAGGATTCAACACCATAGCCGCTCCTTTGACCGCAGTCATTCAAAAAGACCAACCCTTCAAGTGGGGTGAAGAGCAAGCTAAGGCTTTTGAAACCTTGAAAGTTATGCTTGTTTTCGTGCCTTTCTTACAATTGCCCAACTTTGATAAGACATTCGAAGTTGAGTGCGATGCTAGTAAAGTGGGCATAGGGGCTGTTTTGATGCAAGATTTAAAACCCATTGCTTATTTTAGTGAAAAGCTTAAAGGAGCAACTCTAAACTACTCCACGTACGATCTAGAGTTGTATGCCTTGATTCGAGCTTTGGCTACTTGGCAGCACTATTTGTGGCCCAAGGAGTTTGTGATCCGAATGGACCATGAATCCTTGAAGCATATTCAGACACAAGACAAGCTTAACAAATGGCATGCAAAATGGATTGAGTTTATTGAAACCTTCGCTTATGTTATTCAATACAAAAGGGGTAAGGACAACGTAGTAGCCAATGCTTTGTCTAGAAAACATGTTCTTGTGTCAAAATTATCTTCAAAATTAATGGGTTTTGAGAGTTTGAAAGAATTGTATCCCGAGGACCCTCACTTTGCTCCTTTCATTAAGGAATGCGAAGAAATGGTTAGGGACAAGTGGGATTCGGCTAGCGGTTCAAATCCCTATGCCAAGTTTGATGGATACTTGTTTAAAGGTAGACGATTGTGTGTACCCTCCAGTTCTTAGAGAGAGTTACTTGTGAGGAAAGCACACAATGGCGGTCTAATGGGTCACTTTGGGATCGAAAAGACCCTTGGAATATTAGAGGAGCAATTCTATTGGCCAAAAATGCACAAGGATGTGGCCAAGATTTGTCGCCAATGCATAGATTGCAAAGGAGCCAAATCGTGGCTCCTACCTCATGGGTTGTACACCCCGCTGCCCACTCCTTTATACCATTGGCTTGACATATCTATGGATTTTGTGTTAGGGTTGCCTAGGACAAGACGAGGTCAGGACAGAGTGTTTGTTGTGGTCGATCGATTTTCTAAGATGGCACACTTTATTCCATGCTTTAAATGTGATGATGCACCTAATGTGGCCTCTTTGTTTGTTGATAATGTTGTCAAGTTGCATGGTGTTCCGAGGACCATTGTGAGTGATAGGGACTTTAAGTTCCTGAGTCACTTTTGGAAATCCATGTGGGGTAGGCTTGGGACCAAGTTGTTATTCTCTACATCTTGCCATCCACAAACTGATGGTCAAACGGAAGTAGTAAATAGGACTTTGGGTGCTATGCTACGTTCCATGGTAAAAGAAAAATTGACTTCTTGGGAGGAACACCTACCATTGATTGAGTTTGCATATAACCATGTCATACACTCAAGTACAGGAATGACTCCCTTTGAATGCATATATGGCCTCAACCCCCTTACCTCTTTGGATTTAACTCCTTTGCCTAGTGATATTATGATTAGCTTAGATGGAAGCAAGTGGGCAGATTCAATGAAGAAGTTACATGAGAAGGTGCGGCTTCGACTTGAGAAAAAAAATCAAGACATTGCAAGGAGAGTCAACAAGGGGAGAAAGAAACTCATTCTTGAACCAGGAGATTGGGTGTGGGTTCACCTTAGAAAGGATAGGTTCCCATCTCAAAAAAAGTCTAAATTGATGCCAAGAGGCGATGGTCCATTCCAAGTACTTGAACGGATCAATGATAATTCCTACAAGATTGACCTTCCCCCGGAATACCAAGTGCACAACAATTTCAACGTGTGTGATCTTTCTCTAGTGGATGAGGTTGAGAATGACCAAATGCTGAATTTTAGGTCAAATTCCTCTCAAGATGGAGAGGATGATACGGGTGTACAAAGCAGTCCAATACATTCTCGACCATTCACACAAAGCCAAGCTTGAGAGTTACAAAAACTACAAGCCATGTTTATGCAAATGTCTTCCTGTGAGTTGGTACTTGATCCACCAAAGATCTTTAACGTTTTTAAGTGTGAAAATGAGCCTTGAAATGTAATAAATTACACTCTAAGGGCACCCCATGACTGAAGGGTAGGAAGGTCATTTGTTCTTCATTTTGTGTGTAATATAAACAGATGCTATTAGGGTTATTTTCAGCACTTAGTTCGTTCTTCATATTTCACAACAATAAGTCTTGTAACATTGAATATTTCTGTCTCTCTTGTTCTTGAGAGTAGAACCTGAAATCTATCCAACAAGTGTAGTTACACTTGTGTTGTTTCTTGGCTAGAAACTTGAGATCTTGAGGTTCATGAGTTCCTCTTGGTCTAAGTAAGAACTTGGTACTAAAATCTTTTGGTCTTAGGGTCCTTTCTTCAAGTTAGGGCTCATAGATTCTAAGATATCTTTGTGTCAAGTTACTATCTTTCCTTTTGTACTCTTGAAACTTTGCAGTAACTTAGTGAAGCCGTGTGGGGCTGATTTTCGATTCACTATAGTTACTGCCATTTGTTGTTCTTGTTGTTAACATTGTACTCTTTGTAATCTATCATCTTGTGTTGTTGAACCATTGTTTAATGTTATTGTTATCTTCTTGTTCTCTTTGTGTAGCTACTGTTCTGGTGTTGGTATTCCTTCAAAATTTTGTGATTGTTGTTGACTTCACATATTGGAGTTGTTATCTTCAAGCTCTCGGAATTGTAGTGTGTTTGGACTAATTTTGTGGTAGATTTGATACTCTCCAAGTAAGTAGTGTATCAATCATGAACTCTATACAAAGGCATACAATAATAAATACAAAAATATCAAAACATATAATCATTGATGGGTATAAAAACCCCAATCCAAATTAAATAGAGGGTAGACCTAGGGATAAAAGGTGCACCTACATGGTGGAAGTTCGAAGTCATAAACCTAGTATGCTTGAAAGAGTACAAATCTTAGCGGGTCCAAACTCGAATTAAGAGTCTGAATCATCAACTGAGGTATTAAGTTCATTTCCTCTAACGGGAGGAGCCACAACTCTATGAAACTAATCTGGATGATATAAATGGCTAATAATCCCATATCGGGGACACTCTATGGACCAATGACCGGTCTCTCCAAAGTTATAGAAAACCCTAAAGCCCTAACCTAGAGAAAGACATGGTCTGACCTCAATTGTCTAACCAACTAACACCGAGGACATTCCCTACTAAAGTAATCATCCTTCGCACAATTATAACATACCTCAGGAGGACTAAGTTGGCGAGAAACACATGCTGACCCTGTCTAAAGATCTAACTCACATCTGGGGCACTCTCTAGACAAATGACACATCTCGCCATAACCAAAGAAAACTCCTAGAATACTTTGATATATTACACCCATTGATACAAAATGAATGCTACCACCCAATGATCAATACCAAAACTTTGTAAGGTCCGACAAGAACTCTGCCCATTGTAATCACTATGACTGATCTAAGAGTTGCCTGTGGTCTGAAATGCTACCTATGTAGAACTGATAGGTTACAAGTAAAGATGATCCCTATTGGGAGGATTCATATTCCTAGATGAAATAATAATGACACTATACTCATGACATGGCCTCTTACCACTGCCTGGGGAAGGAAGATCCATCTACTATTAAATGCTCTAACAGTAAATAAAGGGGAAAAGTTAATCCTCTAACAAATCCATGTACTATCTCATGCTCGGGCCAACTCAAGAAATCTAATATCATACTCAGAAATCAACAAATAACCCTACTGAACACCAATAAACCTAGATCTAGCATGAGAACTGCTCGATGAACCAGATATCATCTTTAGCTGTGAGGTATCTGTAAAAAGGATCAAAATCTCCAATGTTGAATCTTGAAATGCTAAAGCGGTCACCAGCTCTATTGGAGCCTGGGCTAGCCCAAATCCTCCAATTGATGCTGAAGATCTTTGATATTAACCTTTGACTTCCTAGCCCGACGTCGCACTAAATCTCTGGAAACACGTGTTGAAGTCCCATCTGCTTCTATATATAACCTTGTACCATCCATATGGAACACAATTGAGTCAAGAATGTACTAGAGTTTTATATAAATACAGACACGGAGTCAAGAATAGAATTTTCTAAGAATGACCTATAGCCTCCAGAAGATATGATACAAACATCTTCGCACCGATCTGCAGGATTCTATGAGACACTTAGCTCTTGTACCAACACATTGATAAACCTAGGCTCTATATCAATTTGTCACGATCCAATTTCTTAGGTCATGATGACACCTACTATAACCCACCAGTAAGTAAGCCACCCCGTAGTTAAGAACTTCTAGTAATGGACTATCAAAAAAAATTAAAAGTGCAGCAGAATAAATATATTAAAGGGGTTAATATATATAATACAACTCCAATACCTAGTGAAGTTAGTACAAGAGCTTCTAGTACAATAAGAGTACAACCCATATCTGAATACAACATAGAGATAAGTCTAACCAATAACAGCAAGAGTAGTAAAACTCTAAATACCTGGAGCCTACCCTAAATTTCCTATCCAGAGCTACTCCACACGATGCACACAACAATAGGGAGAACTCATACTATAATCTCAGACTGCAAAAGTGTAGTATGAGTACCAAACACATAATACTCAGTAGGAAATTACCGATTGAGCTCCAAAGATAACACAAATATAGACAACATACAAAAAGGAATGTAAGTACATGCATTTCACAACCCAATTTACCGAGTCATGGTGGTACCTACTTTACCCTACCAGTAGGTAAGTCAAACCATAGCCTAGAACTATAATTAATAGTTAAATTGGTGGAAAATGGCATAAATGCTGAAAATACATAAGTAAATGAATTATAAGTTATAAAACATAAGAACAATAAGATAGTAAAAGAGAAATAAAAGAGGAGTAATAATATCTCACAACCTAGTGAGGTTAGTACAAGAGCCCCTAATCCAAAATAATATGAGTACCATCAAAGTCAAAAATACAACAATATTAAAAATAGAAAGGCTATAGGTCAACTCTGGCTCTAAGGGCTCATCCAGTCACCAAACTTTGGCTGACATAATCACTACATCAATGACGATAACTAGTACTCAAATCTGTACCAAAAAAGTATAGAAGTGTAGTATGAGTACCAAAGCCATGCAGAAGGCATCATTGATCGACTGAGCTATATCATAATATAAATATAACAAAATGCAAGATAAGTAAGCTAAGAAAAGGGTAAAGGGAAAACTTAGAATAAAGCTCCAAATGCTGAAAGTAAACAACTAAAATAGATATCAATAATTAGACCATAGGTATCACTAATATAATTGGGCCTCCATAAACCCAGATGGAAATAAAGTGAATAACCAACACGAGCCTCTATAAGCCCGGTGGATGCAATCAAGAAGAAGTAATAACAATAAGTATACCACCCATCCATATCTTAAAACAATAACTATGAAACTTTCATACAGTAAACACCAGAATCAAATTTGTTCCATAACCATCATAAATAACCTTTCAATGTCGGACATGAATAGGGACTAGTATCCCATATGCCAGACTTGAAATGAAACTAATATCATGAATACCATACTTGAACCAAAAGTAATATCATAAATAATGCCAGAGTCAAATTGGTTTTAAAATAATAAATTGCAAGACTCACTAGTCTTATCGTCTCCAATATTTCTAGAATAAACCATCAAATATCAAAAACCTCCTTGATCTAGAGAATGTAATTAAAATAATACGCAAGACCTATTGAGTCTATAAGAAACTAATAGCAAATCTTGGCCTAAGATGTCCTTGAAGGGCCCACTTCTACCCTCGACAATCCATTCTAACCAAATTCTACCCCGAACTAGTATAAGGTGTCAAATCCCACTACAAGGTATTAAATAAGTCTCATCGCAACTTGAGAGAGTAGATTCTCAAAAAGTATTGGTAGTTAAGTTGATTATGCCTTATTATGGTCCCTTAATCGGCTAAATAATCCAAATCACACTAAATTTCTTTCAAGACATAATTTCAAACTCAAAAGTAATAGAATATCATATCATTACTATAATTAAGCCCAATCTAAGAAAAGGGTAAACTTAGCCTATCTGGACACCGAAGAAAGCCTAATAGAATTTGGTAAACTGGTGATTTCCTTCTTTTGAGAAGCTTGCACATGATGCCACTCTATCAAAATAGTAATCTATGCATTAATATGAGAACAACGGTACCCATATTGTATTTTTGTGCTTTGGGCCCAAAATCAAGTCAAAATACCATATGAGGCCTACTTGTAAAATCATACATTTGAAACCATCAACACGTCCCTCTATGCTCAGGGATCATTTACCCTCAAGAATAGGTAAATTTTGAGCTCAAACGATACTAAAATCAACCTATTGTGACTAAATTAAATAGTTAATCCATGAATTAGGTGGAAACTTACAAGGCTTTTGATGAGGAAATGGTGATTCCAAGCTCACAAACACTCCCTGATCTCCCAATGATTACTCTCCCAATTTTCCACACCCTCTAGGGCTTTTGGCTCTTGATACTTGTGAAAAATAAGGAGAAAATCAGGCTAGGGAGGAATTTAATGACCTCAAGGTGTCGTTTAACCGACCACTTAACCACTTAAGCGGTGACCGCTTAGAGCGGCATAGCACCTCTAAAGCAATATCTGGCCTTCTATTAAGGTGGATAGGTTGCCGCTTAAGCGACATCCTATTTATTAGCGTACAGACCTTCGTTTAAGTGACTTGTCTGGGGGATTTGGCCACTAAAGTGACTGGATGACCGCTTAAGTGACCTTTGCTAAAGTGACCAAAGTTCTGCTTTAGCGGATGCACCAATTGAGTTACACCAACTAAAACTAAGAAAAATTTCAAGTTTCCACTGACCCCTTAGGATTCATTTGGAATCCAATGAGAATAAATAAACTATGATACCTTATCAAATTTAACATTTAGACTCAATGATGTCATCAAATTTCCAGCTGAGACCATTTTGACAAAATATGGGCCCCACAACCAAGGGCTACTTTTATCAAATTTCAATCAATAACATAAAATGAGTTCAAAAGCCTTGGGACACAAACTAAAGGCCCTCCTAGCCTAAAGTCAATGTTTTGGAGCTAATGGAACTGTCAGAATGGGCATACAAGGTCACTAATTTGAAGTAATGTCTGATAGCTAATCCTTACCAATGAAGACTTCAAAATAGAGAATTGTCTCTAAAAACTAAATGAACTGCCTGGTAACTGAACAGTCAACTCCAGAAAGTCACAATTGACTAAGAGAAGGTAGAGAAAAGTTATAAATGGCAAAAATATATAGAAAAGCATAAAATAACGCAGAGGTTCATTACAATATCCACTACTAAAAGAGAGTTCATCCGTAAAAGTAAAGTGTTGTATGTATCTGAAGTCTTGAACAAGTTAGGATACTAGGCTCGTATTCCACTCTTAATCTCACAAGTACCTCCTCTACTGGGCAGTGTCTTCATTGGATCTTAACTACTAGAATCTCCCTAGAACACAATCGTTTGACATCCCTGACTAATATGATAATTGGCTCCTCCACAAAAGTCAACCCCTCGTCCAACTAAACCAAATCCCACCGAAACACATGTGACTCATCGAGAATGTAATGACGCATCATAGAAACATGGAAAGATGGATGAACAATGGCAAAATCTGGGACCAATGCTTCCTCATAAGCCACATCATTAACTATGCGAAGGATCTCAAAGGGTCCAATGTATCTGGGCTGAGCTTGTCTTTCCTTACAAAACTCATCATGCTCTTCATAGGAGATACTTAAAGGAATACCCAGTCTCCAACTCCAAACCTCAAGGCACAAAGCCTATGATCTATATAAGCCTTCTATCTACTTTAAGCTGCCTTCTGCCTATCCTAAATCACCCTGACTCTATCCAACGACTCCCAAAGCAGGTTAGTACTATGGGGCCTAACCTCGAAGGTCTTAAACCTTTCAACCAGAGATCGAAAAAACCTACCATATAAGGCCTTGAATGGTGCCATCTCAATATTTGAATTATAGCTATTATTATACATATTCCAAAGCTAAGTGATGCTCCCACTAAATCCCAAAATCCATAACACAAGCTTGGCATATATTCTTGAGAATTTGAATAGTCCACTCTAACTACTTGTCTGTCTGGAGGTGTAAAGCGGAGCTAAGATCAACCTAAGTGCCCAACTCCTTCTAAAAAGCTTTCCAGAAGTAGAAGTAAATACTGAGCATTAGTCTGAATGATAGATATAGGTACTTCATTGTACGCCTCAAATCCTATTGGAGCGAATTGACACCTATAACCGAGGAGGCCCAGGAGAACCAGGTCATAACCTTATACTTCCCATGCATACCTCTATGACAACCCAAAATTTAGACAGCATCATGTCGCATATAAAAGGAAATAATAACCTGTATAAGCTCGAGCACACACATATATATATACAATACTTGGCCATTGGAGCCATCACGTCTATTAACAAAACACCATCTTAACTGTACATTAGGTCTACAAAGCCTCTAGACAATACAAAGAGTTTAACTAAGGTCAGGACACGCCCCACCATATAACTAACTATCTTCTCTACAGTACCAAAAGTGACTGGATATGACACAGAAAGCCCCAAAGCAAACTAGAGCTCACCAAAAGCAGTTGGATATCCTGGCTCCTACTTGTGCGGTGTATGAGCTGAGGTACCTGTGCCTGTAAAATAAAATGCAGGTCCCCGTGGGGGACGTCAGTATGAAATATGTACTGAGTATGTAAAGTTATAGATAATCACATATGATATAGGAGCTCAATAGAAATCAGAAACAAGTGAATAAATCATAATAGGAGTGGACCACACTTATTAGAACTTGTGACAACCTATACATTGTATTTATTCAATCACTTTCGCTTCGTTCTTATCATCTTTGTAATCATTACTGTACTGTACTGTGATCATTAGGCTGCCTCCAGTATATATCAACTGGGATCGACCCATGATAGGCTTATGCCCCTAGGATACCACCCATAAACACATAAATAGCGATCGAACCATGATAGTATTATGCCCCTGGGATACCACCCGATAAGAGAGAACTTCCATCACTTTGGTATCAAATTTGGTATGGTCGCATAGTTCATTTTGACACATGGGGGTCCAAATGATTCTCGAGCACCCTATCGGAGTTTATTTTTGACTTATAAAATCTGATGCCTCAGGTTGCTGGTGCAACTTCTTAAGCGTCACCTGGGGATTTTTTAATCCCCATCTTAAAGAGACCCCATGACAGATTTAATTTTAGAATCCATTTAGGAACCCCATGGGCTAATTCTTAACCTATTTTTTGACCCAATCATTCATATAAAAATATGGGTCTCATTTTTCCCCATTGACATATAGATGACTATTTTGATAGCATGGAAGTATTTCAAAATCGTGGAGCAAAGATGGATGATTTATAGATGATTCAAGGATTTATGATTCAGCATCTAGGTAGGCTTCGGTATACTCTTCTTCATAAGCATGCTAGGTAAGGATGTTAGGATATGATTATGGGTAAGATACTACGACTTAGCTTAATTTATGAGTTTTGGGATAGAAGGGTGAATCTAACCTTAAGATGCAATATAATCCTGTTACCTTAGGTTACTAGCATGTTAAACATAGTTGAGGATAAGGACCGTATAAGGTTTAATACTTGAATCGGTGGAATATCATAGTTTCCCTAATTACAGTATTGATATTATTCTAGTTCTGTACTTTGTTCATGAGGTCATATTAACGATACCAATTGAAATCCAAGTGAGTATTCTATATATAAAGGACATGTTTTAGTCTATGGAAGCTTAGATGCTTAAGATTATATTGTTTAGATAGTGATGGCATGCATATATTATGGTACATTCATGTTCACTTAGCGGTACGATTCCAACTAAAATCTTAGTTTTACTACTAATTTACTAAAAAAGGATTCTATTCCTAATTTTTGCTTTCTAAGTGAATTCTTTCATAATAGAAGTTGTACCACATTAATGGATGATGTATCGAGATAGATTTTGGTCCATGGTTTTACCACTATATTTTACTTTAGTGATGAGAGATTGAACCCATTCTACTATAATATGATGATTTAGTCATGGAGTTGACCCCATGCAATGGATTTATAGACTTATAATCTTTTATCCACTGTTCGAGTCTATGCATATATTATGAATACATCTCTCTGAGACTGGATAGAGTAGATTAATAATGGTAATCAAGAATCCTGGATTAAGACTAGGTCAGTGTATACGGGTACTCTTAAACCTTCTATGGCCCCCATCATCTATAGTACATCGCGTTAGAGAAGAGAGGTCGTCAGAGGTTTTGCCAATCCATCAAACTGGAGAAGTTGTATAAACTAGGTACGTTAGGGAACTTGGATCTACTATGATAATATGGATTTACTTTGCATTTATTTCTACATGTGCATTGCCTATCACCAGTATATTATTTGGTTCCTATATCTATCAGCTTTATGGGGGATTGCATAGGAGGTTATGAGTACCATTTGTTGAGTGATGATTGAACCTTCCAGTTTATGGGGCTTGATTAGGTATTTTTTTGTTCAAACTAGCCGGCTACTTTATTGTTGTTATTGTGGTTAGTTTTTGGAAGGATGATTATGGACTTGTACTGAGGTTAGAGGTATGATTCTAATCCTTTCTCTTTTATGGTAAAGTATATTATGGATAATTATTTCATGGTTAGAATTATGATTAGGGACCCTGATTATGCCAACACTAGTTCCTACCTGATTTGGATGCCTTGAGATACTAGGTTGGTTACCTTAGTCATTACCCTGAGTAATTATATATATATATATATATAGATATAGATTCGATATTACCATGTATCCCTCTCTTCCTTACCTATTTATGTTGTATACATATTCTTGGCCTTGTATACTATATATCCTTCTTCTACTCTTTATTTGTATATTGGCCAGTGATATACGATATAGTACTTTAGTGCCTAAGTATGGATAGAATAACATAGTTAGTCCTTATCGCCTTTATAGCTTTATTCTATTAGCTTTTGGGATATTTTCTTGTAGTTTACATTCCTTCTTTGAATGTTGTCTATATTTCCATTATCTTAGGAGCTCAGTTGGTAGTTTCCTAAAGAGTACCACCTATTTAGTACTCATATTTTACCTCGATAGCCTGTAGATCATAGTATGAATTATCGATGTTGTTGTGTACATTGGGCGGAGATTTGGAGTGAGCTCCTGGCAATTGGAGTACTACTATTCTTCCTCTGATGGTTTAGACTGATCTCTCTATTGTATTCAAAGATGGGTTGTATTTATATGTTTATTCAGTATTGAACCTTATACCTTTATAATACCACATAAGATCCTAGACAAGTTTCCAGCTATTTGCTATATTTTTAAGTGGGGACAAAGCAATTATTTTATGCTTAGTACAAGTGACATATCTATTTTAAAACCTGAAGATTTCAAATATTTTATTTTTAGCTGCCTCATCATAGATTTTTGTTATTTTCTTTTAGTACCTTACAACATATGTCGGATTATGGGTTAGATTGGTGTCACTTGTGTACTTAAGCATCATGTCATGACTAGGGGTAGTCTCAGGTCATGACAAATAGTTCAGATGCTCAGTTACTAGATCTCACATAGTTTGTCCCTGAATCACTAAGCTGTAGCTTTTGTGAGTCCTCATTAGACGAGGACTATATATATTATTTATCATACTTTCTAGTACCTTATTTAATGTTATTTCAATAGACAGAGTTAGTTGGGGACCTGTCCCAACAACTCATAATGTTTAGAGGATTTTAGTTAGTCAAACAGTTATTATATTTTTAGTAATGGCTATTCAATATTGTTTTAACATTTAAATTTTCTTATGAATGACTTTCGCATAATATTTTTATTATTTTCCTTTAGTACCTCACATGTGCCAGATCATGGATTACCTTAGTCACTTATGGCCTTAAGCATCGTGTCATGACTAGGGGATAGTCTTGGATCATGACCAACTTGGTATCAGAGCGTAAGGTTTTTAAAAGTATCCTAGGGTTTCTAAAATCCACGTTGAGTAGCGTCTTATGAATGGGTATCAAGCGGGCCACACTTATGGGAAAGAGGCTATGAGATATTTTAGGAAAGTTTCCCTTCATTCATGTTATGGCATAAGAGTGTGTGAGCTCTATTGGATTCCTTTTTCTAACTCGTCCTTCATTTGTTTACAAAAATTACCTCCTAGAAGAAATAACAGAAGAAGAAATGGGGATAGCCCACACCATCACCTATTCAGGAAGATCCTCTGAATGAATATGTCTCCCAGGTTAAATTCAAGACCACTTTCACAGTTTTGGCCCAGACTATGGCTACTTAAAATAACTAGTAAGTTGTTGCCCCAGGCAATCCCTTAGTGAGCATAACAATAACTAGGATCTGAGACTTTACTTTGATAAATCCTTCATTATTCTCTAGATCTAACTCTGAGAAGGATCCACATGAGTTTCTTCATGGTGTTTAGAAAGTGACAGATATTATTAGTGTTACTGCTAATGAGAGTGCTGACTTAGTTGCTTACCAATTGCAAGGAATAGCTCATACTTAGTTTAAGTAGTGAAAGGAGGATAGAGGTATTGAGGCAGGACCTACAGAGTGGGATGAGTTTTCTATGACCTTTTTAAATAGATTCTTCCCACACAAGTTGAGGGAGGCCAAGGTACAAAAGCTTATAAATCTAAAACAGGGTAACATAAGTGTGAAAGAATACTCACTCAAGTTCACCCATTTGGCGAGGTATGCTCCGACTATGGTGGCTAATTCTAAGGCCAGAATGAGTAAATTTTTGTCTGGTATGTCAGATGATGTAGTCAAAAAGTGTAGAACATCGATGTTGATTTTGGAGATGGACCTTTCTAGGTTGGTTCATGCTTAGAAAATTGAGGAGGTAAAGCTCAAGGAAAGGGAAAGAGAGAATAGGTGGGCCAAAATTGGTAGCTTCAACTTCTCATCGCAAAGGTCTGATAGTGAAAATCAATCTCAATTTCACCAGAATTTTTTAGCTCTAATCCCATCTTCAGCTAGTTCTCTAGTGCCTAAGTTCAGATAGGAGTTCGAGATAGAGCACCAGGATCTAAGTTCCAGGGTAGCATTAATAGTAGTTGCACAAATCTAATTTGCAGGAGATATGTAAGAACCACAAGGATGAGTGTGTGGCTGATAGTGACGCATGATTTGGGCATAGAAAGTCAGGCACAGAATCAAAGAGTGTCCAGTAGTTGGACAGAAGGGTAAAGACATTAGTCAACCAGGTTAGTCTAGTTTCTCATTAACTCTAGTAGGTCTCCCGACTCAGCAGGCCGCCACCTCTAGTACCACCAGTGGGCAATGTCAGAACCAACTTTATGCTCTCCAGACTCAAAATAATTAGGGGAGTTATCCTAATTTGGTTATGGGCATGTTACAAGTCTTTGATCTTCATGTTTACGTATTGTTAGACCTTGGAGCTTCACTAACTTTTTGGACTCCCTATATAGTAGAGTCTTTGGCATCAATCCCGAAGTCTTAGCAGAACTATTCTCAGTGTCTACTCTAGTCAGTGGTCTATTATAACTAAATGGGTATACCGAAATTAACCAGTCACAATATCTCAAAAGTTACCTCAGTACATCTTTGAGAATTAAAGATGACTGATTTTGATGTCATTCTCGGCATAGATTGGCTCCACTCTTGCTATGCCTCAATTGATTATAGAAATAGAATTGTCTAGTTTCAGTTCCTTAATGAGCCCGTTATAGAATGAAAGAGTAGTACCTTAGTGACTATAGGTTGGTTTGATGAGGGATTCTCTACTATCGATTTTCCCATGTCCAAATTGACTCAAAAGAAAGTCAAAATTTCAGTGGTTAGATTCTTGTGAGAAGAGTTTTCAAGAATTAAAAACTCGACTCACTTTCGCTCTAGTCTTGACTCTACCAGAGGGTTTTGTTGGGTTCGTAGCTTATTGTGATGATTCCAGAGTAGGTATTGATTGTGTGTTGATGCAGCAAGGTAAAGTCATAGCCTATACGGCTAGACAACTTCAACTCTATGAGAAGAATTAGCCGAACCACGATTTTGAGTTGGTAGCAATTTTTTTTTGCCTTAAAAATTTGGATGCATTACCTTTATAGGGTTTATGTTGATGTGTTAACAGACCATAAGAGTTTACAGTATGTGTTCACGCAGAAGGACCTAAATCTTTGTCAGATAAGGTGGCTTAAATTATTGAAATACTATCATATGAGTGTGTTATATCATTCAGGTAAGGCCAATGTGGTGACTAATGCCCTTAGTCGATTGTTTATGGGAAGTGTTGTGCATATTGAGGAGGATAAGGAGGAGTTATACCATGAGGTTTATTAGCTTGCTAGATTAGGTGTTGGGTTGGTTGATTTGGTCGAAGGTAGTATATGGGCTCAGAATGGTTCAGAGTCTTTTCTGGTTTCCGAGTTAAAGGAAAAGTAAGATAGGGATCCTATTTCAGTCAAGTTAAAAGAGGTAGTTCGGGATCAGAAGGTTGAGTTTTTCTCCTAAGAAGATATGGTGAACTGTCACGGTAGGTTATATGTTTTAAGTGTGGATGGTTTAAGATAGCGAATACTAGCAGAAGCACATGGTGTGTGATATTCTATTTATCCAGGAGCCACTAAGATGTACTGTGACTTGTGGAAAGTCTATTGGTGGAATCATATGAAGAGGGATATTGCAAAATTGTGGTGAAGTGTTTGAATTGTCAGCAGGTTAAGGTTGAGCACCAAAGGCCTAGTGGTACGCTTTAGGATTTTAACATCCCCCTTAGACATAGGAGGTGGTGAACATGGATTTTGCTATAGGGTTACCTTGTATGCGTCGTTGGCATAATTTGATTTGGGTGATTGTGGATAGAATGACCAAATCAACCCATTTCTTTCCGGTCCATACTTTATTTTTAGCCGAGGGTTATGCAAGACTCTACCTCAAGGAGTTGGTAAATTTACATGGATTTTCGCTAACCATTATTTTAGATAGAGGTATCCAGTTTACATCCCATTTTTGGAAGGATTTTCAAAAAGGTCTTGGTAACCAAGTTCATCTTAGTACGACTTTTCATCCCCAGACAGATGTTCTGGAAGAGAGGACCATTCAGACCTTAGAGGATATGTTGAGAGCTTGTGTTATCAATTTGAAGTCTAGTTAGGATGACCAATTCCTTGGATTGAGTTTTCTTACAACAATAGCTATCACTCCAGAATTCAGATGATCTATTTGAGGATCTATATGGTAGGAGGTGTAGATCTCCTATTGGTTGGTTTGAGGTTGGTGAGGCTTCTTTAATAGGGGCAGATTCAGTTTATGAGGCAATAGAGAAAGTTCAGTTGATTCAAAAGAGGCTGAAAATAGCCCAAAGTCCTCAGAATTCCTATGCTGATGTAAGGAAGAGAGAGCTTGAGTTTAATATTAGTGATTTTGTGTATCAGAAGATGCCCATGAAAGGGGTAACGAGGTTTGGTAAGAAAGAAAAGCTCAGCCCGTGCTATGTTTTTCCCATACAGAATTTTGAGACATTTTGGAAAGGTAACTTATGAGTTAGAGTTGTCCACAGATTTAGCATCAGTACATCCAATGTTTTATGTCTTCCTACTAAAGAAAAGTATTGGCGACATAGCTTCAATCATGCCTATAAAGAGTGTGGCTGTGAAAGATAGCCTCTCCTATAAAGAAGTCCAGCTGAAATCCTTGACCGCCAGGTTCGTAGGTTGAGGAATAAAGAGGTTTCCTTGGTTAAAGTTTTATGAAGAAATCTATCTATTGAGAGAGCTACTTGAGAAATAAAAGTAGACATGTGAGAGAAGTATCCCCATCTTTTCTCTATGAATTCTGATTTAGCTTGAGGTAATGGTTTCTCTTAAATTGATTCTCTCATTTTCTATCTCATATATCCAACTATCCTATGTCTTAACATGCTTTCATAAATTTAGTTCAGTCCATGAATCATGTTTCAGATTTAGTTATTTAATCATGATTCAGCTTATAAGTATTTAGTGCATAATCTCAGGTTTCCTACTATCTCAGCTCGGACAGTTTCATTCGGGGATGAATGACACCAAGGGGGAGATATTGTAAATACCTTGCAAGATCCTAGAAAATTTTCTAGCAATTTGTTACATGTTTAAATGGACCCAAAGAAGTTATTTCACACTTAGTAAAGTAACATGGCCATTTTAACACCCTAAGATTTTGAATATTTTATTTTTGCCCTTCCCGTGTTGGAAACGTAGCCTTATGAGTTGAAATATTTTTAGGAATGTTAAAAGGTTCATCCAAGAGTGTTTTGGATTTATTGGAGGAGTTTCGGGGTGATTTTGGACCACTGAGGCAGTATGCCTCCATGTTTTCGATGTGCCATAGAGGCTAGCCATCCGTGATATGCAACGTGTCACGGAGGTTAGCCTCCATAACACACAACGTATCACAGAGGTTAGCCTTCGTGATAGGCAGCATGTAATAGAGGTTAGCCTCCATGATAGGCACCATGCCACAATGCAGTGTAAAATTGTGCAACTTTCATTAAAGGGTGAAGGCATTTTTAGTTCTTTCTTTTCCTTAAATACCCAATCCACAACTTGAAACATTAAAAGAGGCATTATTTGCCCTTTTCCAATTAGTCAAAAATGTTCAATCCTCTACCGTACTCAAAAACAAAAGAAAGGGGTCTCTTTAAGAATTCACACTCCCAAGGTCTCAAATGCAAGTCCCCTTCAAGAATTCAAGCAAATCAGGTATGTGGGATGTTCATCAATAGGACCCTTTCACCCATTGAGTCCCAAAGTTGTCCAAAAACTCTCAGGTTTAATTTATCCTCTATGCTTAGGTTCTATGTAAATCATGATTTTTCTTGAACTATAGTCAAATCCTTAAATTGAACTATGTGAGCATGTTGACCGCATAGGTTTAATATCTTTCCATACTCATAATCATGGATTTCATCAGTTTAGTGATGTACACTATGTTTTGGGTCTTCGAATCATGAATTTGTAGTATTTTAATGATGTTATTGGATTCAATGTATTATTCAGTGTTTGTGGATTATAAACACCCAATACCTATGTGTTTGAGCATTTTTAGATTTTTAGGTTACAAATCATTCAAATCATGTTTGTATCATTATATTCAGATTATAGATGTATTGTCATTTTCAGCATACCATATCTGAGAAAATCAGTCATCAATGCAATACTAGTTTATGCTTTTGTGTCTGTTTAGTTGGGAGTATAACTTAGCACCGAGCGAATTTAGGGATGAAAGCTTTCCTGCCAACTTAGGGTGAGACCTTTAGTAGCAGTCCCTAAGCTCTAAACTTACGTCACTAGTGTAGGTTGTGATAGATCTTCTTGCCAGTTTAGGGTTGATACTCTTCTAGGGGTTCTTGCTAATTTAGGGTGACACCCCATCCTTTGGGAAATCAGTTTTGTGGATCCATACTATCAATGTTAGTACCCATGGTAAGGTATTGACACCCTTCTAACTGAGGTTATAAGTTAGACCCCTATTAGCTTAGATTGGGGCATGTCGGTTAAATTTTAGCTCTCATAGTTTTAGTTCAGCTTTAGACCATTGCAGCTCCGTTTTTCCTGACCAAGTGTTCAGTTTATCAACTATTCAGTTATTTATTTTTACAGATTATTTTAGAATATATTTTTCTTGGTCTTGCATTTATTTTACATATTCATGCATTCATGCTTAATACTTATATAATTTTAGTTAGCCCCATCTTACATACTCGTACATTCAAAGTACTGATCGCATACTCTCTTTTGAGCTATATTGATTTTACAATATAGGTTCGGACGCTCAGTTACCAGATCACACATAGTCTGTCCCTATATCACTCAGTTGTAGCTTTGGTGAGTCCTCATAAGTTGAGGAATATTCATAATTTTTATCATGCTTTCTAGTACCTTATTTTATGTTATTTCAGTAGTCAGAGTTAGTTGGGGACCTATCCCAACAACTCATCATGTTTAGAGACTTTTAGACCGCAGACAGTTAGTATTTTTTAGTAATGGCTATTCAGCACCTTTGTTATTGTTTTAACGTTCAGATATTCTCATGGATGACTTCCACACAGTATATTTGATATTTTCTTCCAGTACCTTACAACATGTGTCAGATCATGAGTTAGCTTGGGATCACTTGTAGCCTTAAACACTATGTCACAACTAGGGGGTAGTCTTGGGTCGTGACACCCTTATTGTATTTGAAGATCATATACTGATTCCACCAGGTTTTGGGATTGTCATATATATATATATATATATATATATATATATATATGTTAGTCTTTTATCATATTTTATCCTCTATATCCATTCATTTCTCTTAATAGTCTGTTACTAGTAGTTTCGAACTACGGGTTGACTTACTACTAGTAGGTTATAGTAGGTGCCATCATGACCTAAGAAATTAGTTCATGATAAATTGGTATTAGAGCATACATTTGCCATTGTGTTGGTACAAGATCTAAGTTTCTAATAGAGTCCTGTAGATCGGTGTGGAGATTTTAGTATCCTATCTTTGGGAGGCTACTAGTCATTCTTAGGAAATTCTATTCTTGACTTCTTGTCATGTGTCATATTTCTATGAGCCTCTTGTATATTCTTGACACTACTCTATTCCATATGAATGATATGAGGTTATCAATAGATTTGGATGGGACTTCGGCATGTATTTCTAGATTTCAGCGTAGCATCAGACTAGGGAGTCAAAGATTGACATTGAAGATTTTTTGCGCCAATTAGAGGATTTGAGACCAGCCTAGGCTTAAGTAAGTTTATGATCGCTTTAGCCTTTCAAGATTCAACATTAGGGATTTTGAGCCTTTTTATGGATACCCCAAAGCTAGCGATGAGGTCTGATCCATCGAGCTTTCTTTAGGCAAGAGTTGGATCTTTTGGCATTTAGCAGGGTTCATTTTTGGTTTCAGAGTGTAACGACCTACTTTTTGATGATTTATTTGAAATATTCATTTATATGTTATTTGACCATCTTACCTCTTCTTGTGGTTGTGTTGTGGTATTTTGGGTGTGTGTGGATGTTGGCATGGTTCCCAATGCATTTTGGTGTGATTTATGTGAAATTGTTGTTTTTGGTAACTTGAAAAGCTTTATAGTTTACTTCGATAAACATCTGTTCTTCTATGCATTAGATAGAAAAACAGGCTATTAATCCCATTTTGACCCTCAATTTGGAAAGTTGTAAAATTGGGTTTCGGGGATCAACTTTGTAAAAATGAAGTTTTTTCGAAAATCTAATATCGCCATTGAGTCTGGATCATCAAATTTTGTAGGATAACATATTTTATTTGAGTTCACGGGATATCGAATGAATCTTGAAGGGTCCATGAAGACTTGGAATTTTTCTAAGTCTCAGCTGGTGCACATGCTTACGTGAGCCAATTATCACTTTTGCGACTCGACAGTGCAACCAAAAATGTTGTATATACGATATCAGCATTGCGTCTGCAACACTAGAGTAAGTGGCAAAAGCATGATCGCGATATCTCCCATCAAGCTAGGTACCGTGTACGCGACACCTGGCCGTGTACGTGACCCCTAGACTATATATAGACCTTATTTTCTTCATTTATCACCATTTTTGAGACTTGGAGCTTATACTTTCGTGATTTTGAGCAATTCCATCAATTTTAAGCTTAGTTAAGATTCTAAACACCTATTTCAACTTTTTTCATCAATTTCTATCGTTTAATTCTTGTTTAATGCAGATTAAATAGTGGGAAATTGGGGATTTTGGCCTGGAAGGCCTAAATATTTTACTTTTCAATTTTAACCCCCAATTTTAACCTGTTATTACTTGTGGGAGTTTCTAATTTCATAATTATCACTTTTCTTTTGATTTCATCTCTAAAACAATAAACATTCTCGATTTTTAAAATAAATTTTGGGGAATTTTATCAATAAATCTTGAACACAGTTTTTCTTCAATTTGGATTTAACTTGTTTTTGCTTGGTTTTCAACTATAGACTCCTAAAACTATGGGGAATGACAGTGCCCAAGCACACACGCAAGTATACTTGATCTTATCAAGTAGTAAAGTGGCCTAATTAAAGCCAAGTATAGATCCCACAAAGACTTGATTTAACAACGATTTAATTCTAGTTTAACTTTTAAGATTAATTCAGTGCAAGAGTAATAAGAAAGAGAGTTTATAATTTTGTAAATTAAAGAAAATGAAATAATGCGTAAAATGAAGTCTTGGAACAATCAATGGATTCAAGCCCACTGTTAAAGCACTCCGAGCAATCATACTATGTTATAGAATTTCATTCGTTAACTTACTTATCTTGGTTGTTGATTCATAGGATTAATTGCATGATCATGGTTTCCCAATCTCTAATCTTTTACCTAATATGGACATTACAACTACATCATTAAGCGGGGATGTAATAATCCAATTAAGTGAATTAAAGCTATCATCCTATGTTTGAATCAAGTAAGACATCTAAGTACATCCCTGTCCTAGACCCTAAGTTCAATTCTTTATTTTATAAAAGAATAAAAAACCAAACTTTATTTTAAAGACTAATTAAAATAGAAAAAACTAAAATAACCGTGTACAGCTGCTCCTCAATTTTCCACCATAAAACCATGTCCAGGTTGTCCAAACACCAAAATTATTCAGGTGTTGTCCTTATATAATAAAAAATCAAAGTTTTTGTCCAAATCCATATGGGATTAGAAATGTTTTATTCTTTCCTAGATTCCCACATGCCTTAACATGCATGCCATTAATAATAATAATAATAATAATAGGCAAGCCCAACCTCGTCGGCAGAATTTCAAATTGACCATGCATATTTTAGCCACCGTGATGTAAGTTTTTCTTAAGTCAAATGAGGGTCATAGCGCAACCCTATCGCGACATCTCTCTGGAATTTGCTTCTCAAAAATTGGTTAAGTGTTGGACGTTCCTCCATTCATCCTTGACTTTGTGGTGTATTTCTCATGACTTTTCAATTTTTTTATCATCAATATATCACCATATTCATCTCACAAATACTCCTACATAATCACACACCCCAAATCAGAGATCAAAGCAACATAATATCCTCAACGATGAATCAAAACACAAGCCAAAATAAGGCTAAATTCCATGATCTTCAACTTTATGTTTCGACTCTTCACTTAATCAAATTGATATTTTCACATTGTAAACAAGTTATTCCACATATTTAAACCATTTGTAACAAATTAAACACATTAGAATCCACCGAAACCAACTAGACACACGCATAGCTTAAGCTAGTAAAACTAGTTTTTTGGGTTGAACTCTAAATGACTCAATTAAGTACAAACTTGTTTCAAGAACACATTGAACATTATAATCACACACTTGGACACTTAAATGCTTATTTATATCAATATGAACACGTCACAAGAATTTCTCTCAAAACAAGGCGCAATAATCTAGAATAAAGATACCAAAGTGTATCCACCTCAGATCATCACCCCATACTTAAACTCTTGTTCATCCTTGAACAACTCTTCACTCTAAGGATAAAAAAATCTGAGATGAGGCTACACTTCTACTAAAATAAAGACACTCAAGCTAGTACTACAATGACTACACGGAATGTAAGTTTCTTCACGAAGCACGTTATTTACACACAATTGATAGTTCATGAACACTACTCCAAAACATCCTAGCCTCAAGAATTTACTCAACAAGTTGGAAAACTCATGCTCATCACTCAATCAAGGACATCATACAAATCACCCATATTTATCAAACATGTGCCCCTCATAATAAAAAGAGTTACCCATAATCACTCACCATAATGCAATTTATAACATGATAGGTACAAGAATCAACAACCAAGATAAGAGAGTTAGTGAATGAAGTTCTTTAGTATAGTATGATTATTTGAAGTGCTTTTAACTGTGGGTTTTACTCTATTGATTGTCTTAAGTCTCTTATTTTATGCACTGTTTACTTTATGTTTAGTTTTACAAATCTCCAAACTCTATTTGGTTACTTCACATCAAGTTAATCTTAATAAGTGAACTAGAATTTGATAGTTATTGTAACAAGTCTCTTGGGATCGATATTTAGCCTTCTTTAAGGCCACTATATTACTTGGTAGACCACATACACTTGTGTGTGCACTTGGGCGCTGTCAGTTACCCATTCTTGTGTGAAAGTGGGGAATGATTACTATAGTTTTCATGACTAGTTTGCCTCATAATTCACATGATTCTGGTAGTGTTTGGGTAATCATGGATTGACTGACCAAATCAGCCTATTTTATTTTGGTTCAGGTTTCTTTCAATGCTAAAAGGCCTATATTAGTAAGATTATACATCTTTATAGCATTCCAGTGTCTATTATCTCTGATCAAAGTTTAGTGTTCACATCTTACTTTTGTAAGACTTTTTAGGATGAGTTAGGTACTTGGGTCGATCTTAGAATAACATATCACCCAGACTAATGGTCAGTTAGAGCGGACTATTTAGATATTAGAGGATATGCTCTATATTTATGTGATGGATTTTGGTGGCTAGTGGGAGCAACATCTAGTTTGGGCAGAATTAGCATATAATAACAATTACCATTCCAGTATTGATATCGCTCTTTTTGAAACCTTGTATGGTAGGTATTATCACTCTCTAGTTGGTTGGTTTAAGGTTTCTAAAGTTAGACCTTGAGGTACGAACTTGCTTCCTGAGTCTTTGGATTAAGTTTAGATCATTCAAGATAGACTTCGAGCATCTCAGAGTATGCAGAAGTGCTATACAGATTGTAAACTTTGTGCATTGAGATTTAGTTTTGGTGATCATGTTTTTCTTCGAGTTTTCCCCATGAAGGGTTTGATGAGGTTTTGGAAGAGGGGAAAGATTAGCCCTAGGTATATTGGGCCATTTGAGATTCTTTAGAATTTTGGTTATATGGCTTATGAGTTGGCCTTGCCAACGACTTTATCAATTGTTCATCCAATTTTTTATGTTTCCATGCTTTGCTGTTACGTTCCAAATGAGTCTCATGTAATTTATTGGGATTCAGTTTAGTTATATGAGAGGTTGTCTTTTGGTCGGGAGCCTTGTCTCATCTTGTCTAGGGATGTTAGACGGTTGCACTATAGAGTTATTCCAGTGGTTAAGGTCTAGTGAAAGCATTGACCTATAGATGATGCTATTTAGAAGGTCGATTCTAATATGCGCAGTTCTTATCCCTAGCTTTTTGTCGATTCAAGTATTTTTCATTGCCAAGCTTGAGGATGAATAGATTTTTAGTGGTGGATGATGTAACAACCTAAGTTTTGATAATTTATGTGAAATATCTATTTCTGTGTCATTTGATCATTTTACCCTCTTTATGGTTGCGTCGTGGTTTTCAGGATGTGCGGACGCTTGGCAAGATTTCCATTGAATTTTGGTGTGATTTATGTGAAATTATGTTTTTTGATGGCTTGAAAAGCTTTATAGTTGAATTTGGTCATTATTTGTTGATCTGTGCATTGAATGGAAAAATAAAAACTATGCCAACAGATCCAGAGCGTTGATTTTAGGGTGGCAACATGGTTTGTGTGATTTTATAGATCTTGTATCTCATTTCAAACCTCAGTTTAAAAAGTTGTGAAATTATTGTTGGGGGTCAACTTTGTGGAAATGACTCTCTTTCATACATTTATTATCACCATTGAATCCAGAACATTGAATTTGGTAGGTAGTATATTTCGTTTACGTTCACCGGATTTCAATGAATCCTAAGGGATCCTTAGAGACTTGGAATTTTCCAAGTCTGTACTGGTGCACCACTAAGCTAATGTACTCACTTACACGAGCCAAGTGTTGCTTTTGTGACTCGGTAGTGTAGCCCAAAATATCACATACATGACATAAGCATCGTATCTGCAACACTCGCATAAGCAATGATAGGACCACGATCACGATACCTTCCATCAGGCCAGGTACCATATATCAATTGACCTATGATACCTACTTAGTACAAGTGGATCGTACTCACCCTTACTGTGCTTTTTTGGTGCAGATTCAGGTTTGAATGCACCTCACGGTGGTTGACTTTGGGTAATATTTTAGAGCTATTCAAGGTAGTGGTTGGATTCATGCTTTAAGAATGTACTACTGCCTTCCTTTATTTAGACTATGTCTTTATTTTGCATTCAGAGATAGAGTTGATCCTGTTTTGATATCTTTTATATTTTTGGTATCAAGTTATACTAGTTAGTTTTTAATTTTGACACCGGTTTTTGGGATTATGGTATGATATCTTTGGTTATGTTCTTCCCCATTTATTATACTCTGTGGTTCGGCTTCATTCTAGAAGCCTTACTTTGGGCTATTGTTATTATTTTCCCTTTTGTATCAGTTTGTGTGATAGACTTACTTGTCAAGTCTTGCCATGAAAAATGCCATCATGACCCTTAATATTTTTGGTCATGACAAATTAGTACCAGAGAATCTAGGTTCATTAGACTCAATAGTGTAAGAACGAGGTGTCTTATAGAGTCTCGCGGATTGGCACATAGATATCCATATCTATCTTCGAGAGGCTATAAGATGTTTTTAGGAAATTTTCCTTATTTTGTTCCTTACCATGTGGATTTTCTTTATACCTTATGTTCTAAGTCATATTTTACCTTTTTTCGCGTAGATGATGATGGAGAGATCTCATGAGGTTAGAAATGTAGAGCCTTTATCCAAGGAGAGAGCAAAGTCTAGAGGGAGAGTTACAATTCGTGGATGAGCTCTAGGTAGTGTATGGGAACGTGGATCTACCTAGTCTAGTAGTAGTTTTAGGGGACTCTCCCCTGAGCCCAATTTTTAGTATATTGGAGATCTAGGTCTTACTTTAGTTCTATCAAGTTCTTCTACCGGGTCTTAGAGGGTTTGTTGATTCTATAGTTGACCTATTTGAAGGGTGCTCCTTTGAGTGTACCTAGTGTTTCCATACGAGTGCGATTACATAGATGGACTCTTGTGGGTACGTATTAAAGTCGTCCAAGTGTGTGTGCAAGAGAAGCGTAATTAAGGGCCCAAATACACACCAAAAATAGCCCACTACAAACACTAAAGGGGCAGCCCACTCTTGAAGGGCCATTTTGGATATTTAACATTCTATCTTTTAGGGATTTATAAATAGAAACTCTTAGGGATTTAGTCTTAGTTTTTTGATGAATATGAATATTGTATAACATGGAAAGACAAAGTCCTAGGTAACTACAAGAGGGTGGAATCACTTTTGTTGTTTGTTTGCTTGGAAACTTAGGTCTTGAGGTTCATGAGCTCTTCTTGGTTCAAGTAAGAACTTGATGTTGCTATTCATTTGTCTTAGGGTCCTTTCTCATTGTTAGGGTTCTTAGATTTGTGAATATTGTATGTCAAGTTACTATCATTTTTGTATCTTGTTATTGTGGAATCCGAATTTGGTTGTTTTTGTTGTCATATTGTTCCTCACATTTTTGTTGTGTTTTGTGGCTGTTTTGGGTGTCAAATAAACCTTTGTTTCTTACGTTCTCGTTATATTTGTCAAATCCAAGTGAGGTCTCCGTTTGGTCCACGATTTGTTGTGATTTGTGGACTATTTTGGAGGGTGTATTGGAATGTTTTGTGTTCCTCTTGTTTGTCCCGTATCATTTGGTATCAAAGCATGACTTGATCTTGTTCCCACTAGATCAATCTTGGGCTTATTAGTGAAAAAAAAGGTTTTCAAACTGAAAAATCCAAAAGAAGAAAAGTTGTCCCGTTTTTTGTGTTTGGACAGAAATTTTGAACTTAGATCTATGAGTCCTTTTATGTGTTTTGTTGTTTCTAGTGTTAGTTTCTTCATCACTACTACTAAAGGAGTGTAAATCTAAGTTTGAGATGATTGTTGATGTTGTTGTTGTGAACTGACCTTGGCAGATTATTGTTGGTATAGTTGTTGCGGATTTAATGTTTGGACTGTTTTGGACGTGTGGTGTGTTGTTGGTTCAAGGTTTGAACGTGTATTGTGGAGATTGTGTCATGGATTTTAAGCTTGGAAAGGTGTTGTTGGTGTTTGGGGTACAACTTGAACCATAGAACTTCAAGATTCAAAAGAGTGTTCTTGGTGTTCTCGGTGTCCTTTACCATCTTCATCTATTGTTGAAAAAAAAAGAAGGTTGATATTTGATCTTGAAATTTGAAGAAAGAAACTGTGTATTTTGTTAGTCTTGAAAGACATAATTCCAAAATTTAAGACCTCTCAAGACTTTTACAACCCATTCCAACCGATCAAGGACTTTAACAACCACTTTTCCAACAACCTTCCATGATTTAAGGACCATGTCTTGAGGAGAAAAGTCAAGTCTTGCTTTTTGAATTTGAAAGAAGATTCCAAGACTTGTTTTCTATCCTCAACAAATTACCACCAATTCCAAATTACAATGGGACCAAAACTTGAAATTGAAATATAAATTATAGAAATCGCAACCAATACATGGCTGCCTCATTACTTTTTTACTGTTCACCAACAATTTTTAAGCTCAAATTTTGATTTCTTAGTTTCTAATCTTTGTTTCTTAGTAGTAATTTATTGATTCTATTACTAACTAACAAACTAGTAATTATCTACTAAGTTGTAAGATAGTTTTGGGTCCGTCTATTCGTGTCTACCTTCTTTGTGTGTTTTTCTCTTTCGTAAATTTATTATATTTGTTGGTTCAAGTCTGAAACAAACTTTCTTTAAGTCAACTCAAATGAAAATCTATTCTGGGCCAAGACAGACTCATCCCTTAATCACTCACAAAGTACAAGTCGACTTTCAACACTTATGAAACTAAGTGTGAGGTAAAATCGAGAGTGAGAGAATGGTGAGGCTAATTTGAGCTAACAAGTTGTTTATTTGTTTCTTTTGTTGTCTTTATTAGGTCCCATGGATGACGGAACTTCCAAGGATGCCCTTGAATATGTCCACCAAAACCTCTAAAGACTACGTCACATGCTTGACTCTCCGAATCCAAAACCATTAATCCAACTTCCACTTGACCAAGGAATAATGGCCCGTCTTGAAACTATCCTCCATGATTGTGAAAGATGAGAAAGGGACTGGATGTCATACAAACCACTATATCAAAGTCTCTCTTGTGATGAGAACTTGTCAAAGGTGCAAGTGGGTTGCCATGACACACATCAAAGTAAAGACCGTAGCTCATGTGAGTTACAAGGTAAAAATGCTAATCCGCACACTCTTACAAACTTGAAATATTGTGATGTGGCTAGTAGTAGTCAAATGGGAGTGGTTTCGGGTTTCCATAGAGTAGTTGTGCATGGGTCTTCCTTTGGTGATACTCTAGGTATTGTTAGGATGCATGAAAACCAATTTCTTGTTGAAAGTAAGCAAGAACTAGTTGATCCTTTAGATGACAAAATTAATTCTTCTCGTAAGAATGATTTATGTCCAACTAGTGCTACTAGCACTTGTGACTTGAGTAAGGTTCCATTGCCATTCAATAAGAGTATTCATACACTAGTTGGCCCTTGTGAAAACCAAGGTGAGTCTAAGTTGGTATGTGAGTTGCCAACAACTAGTGAGGATTTGAAAAATGATCAATCAGGTGACGATGACCTTGACGTTCTTGAATGTCTAGAAAACTCGGTTAGTATTTGTTCTTGTGAAGTTGGTTTTGATTGTGATCCCTTTTGCTGTCCATGATGGTTTATGTCTATTTAGGGACTACTCTCTTGAAAGAGAAAGTGTTGCATGCTTAGAAATGCTATCTACTCCTCCTTCATGTGTTTCCTATGTTGAGCTTGCTAATAACAATGAGCTTAAAATTAGTAAGTACTTGTATGATGACACCTTTCCCTACCCTCTTTGTGTGCATGATATTTTCTATAGTGATATAGAGGGTATGCCTATTTTTAAGGACGGCACCTTAGGATAAAGTAAGTATGGCCGAAAACCATGGCCATGGCTACTTTGCCCATTTGATCCCGGTACCATCTTAGGGTGGGAAAGGATGACTCTCGGCCTACTTCCCTTTTGTCTTGATGCTTGCCCGAGCCACTTCCTTTGTAGCATTTGTACTAATATTTTCATGATTAAAACAAAGGACCCATGGTTGTACTTTAAATTTTTTCTGCCTCGGCATGGCATGTTGATGTGTTATTTTTGCTAACACTAACCCCTCAAGTCATGAGGATGTGTGCTTGTTTGTCTTCTCTTGATTTTGCAAGGTATGAATTCGAGGTCGAATCCTTTTCAAGAAAGAGAGGATGATACGAGTGCGATCACATAGATGGACTCTTATGGTTATGTATTGAAGTCTTCCAAGTGTGTGTGCAAGAGAAGCGTAATTAAGGGCCCAAATACACACCAAAAAAAGCACACTACAAACACTAAAGGGGCAGCCTACTCTTGAAGGGCCATTTTGGACATTTTATATCCTATCTTTTAATACACTATAAATAGAAACTCTTAGGGTTTTAGTCTTAGTTTTTTGATGAATATGAATATTGTATAACATGGAAAGACAAAGTCCTCTTTCCTTGAGGCAAATCAGAAACTTGGAACTAGGCAACAACAAGAGGGTGGAATCACTTTTGTTGTTTGTTTGCTTGGAAGCTTAGGTCTGAGGTTCATGAGCTCCTCTTGGTCCAAGTAAGAACTTGATGTTCCTATTCATTTTTCTTAGGGTCCTTTCTCATTGTTAGGGTTCTTAGATTTGTGAATATTTATGTCGAGTTACTATCATTTTTGTATCTTGTTATTGTGGAATCCGAATCTGGTTGTTTTTGTTGTCATATTGTTCCTCACGTTTTTGTTGTGTTTTGTGGCTGTTTTGGTTGTCAAATGCACCTTTGTTTCCTACGTTCTCATTATATTTTTCAAATCCGAGTAAGGTCTCCATTTGGTCCATTATTTGTTGTGATTTGTAGACTGTTTTGGAGGGTGTATGAGACTATTTTATGGCTATTTCGTGTTCCTCTTGTTTGTCCCATATCAAGCCTCGAGTATAATTTTCCAATAGTACCTACTTTTGCTTTTGGTGCTCTACAGACTATGAGTGTTATCCCTTTTTAGTACCTGCACCTGAGTTGGTAATATGACCAGAGGTTCAACCTTCATCTATGTTGCCTCCTTAGGTAGGATCTCATCATGCCTCCTCTTATTGCGAGTATAGTTATGCCTTCTAAGGATCTGAAGGGATTTTAGAGATTTATTCATTTGGGTCCTCCTAGGTTTAATTATGTTATGGGCGAGGATGCCTATGAGTTCTTGATTGACTGTCGTGAGAAGTTTAATAACTAGGGTTCGCTTGAGTTAGATGGTTTTATTATACCACTTATTAGTTGAGGGATACCATTAGAGATTAACGGGGGTTACTTATTGGTTGCAGACCTCTAGATTCTCCCAAGATGACTTGGGATTAGTTTGCTGAGGCTTTTTTGGAGAGGTTTGTGCCTCACTGTCTGACAGATCAGATGAGAGATATGTTTGATCACATAGAGTAGGGCTCCATATCTGTTGCAGAGTATGAGGTACACTTCCATGCCTTGTCTAGATATTGCTATGCCAGTGTTGCCACCTAATCTAAGATTCAAAAGTTCATAAAGGGGTTGAATGTTTCTTTTCATCTATCGACGTATCAAATGGTAGTGTTTGGAGAATTGTTTCACAATATAGTGGATCATGCTAAGATGACTAAGGGTATTCTTCGAGCATCTTAGGGAGGCACTAAGAGGGTGTGCCGTCTGGGCGAGTTCAGGGGTCACACTTCTTAAGGCAGAGATTCTAGGGGTTTTCATAGGTATCATGGTAGAATAGTGCAGGCAACCTTACAAAATTTATATAGAGGGTATTCTAGTTCAGTAGTTTAGGGTGGTTGTTCTGATCTAGTCGCACCTCTTTCTACTGAGTCAGGCCATAGAGGTTGCTATGTGTGTGATAAAACCGACCATTTTACCAAGGACTATCCTTATTATTTGTTCAGAGCTATTCCTATTTAATTTATGAGAGGCAGGTGTTCTACCAAAGGTACATGAGGCTGAGGTAGTGGAGCCTATGGTGGTAATTGTGTGGATTTTCAGCCAGTTGGTGGTCGTGGATAGTGCTATATTATACCCGCCATACCAGAGGTAGAGGCCTCTGATGCTGTCATCACAAGTATTATCCCTATTTGTTTAATACCTGTATTTGTATTATTTTATCTGGGATCGACTTTTCCTCTGTATCTACATACTTTACTTTGAGTTCTAATTTAGTTTATAAACCTCTTGATGTGCCTATTCATTTATCTACCCTCTTAAGAGACTCTTTAATGGATGATTGAGTGCACCGATCTTGTGTTATGACTTTTTCTAAGTATGTGACTTGGGTATATCTGATTGTATTAGATATACTAGATTTTGATGTCAACTTAGGTATAGACTGGTTGGCTTTTTACCATGCTGTCCTAGATTATTATGCAAAGACTGTGAATTTAGCTTCACCGGGTGTGCCAAGGATAGTATGGAAGGGTGCACTTTAATTGGGTTAGAAAAGGGTTATATCATATGTTCAGGCTTGTCGCTTGGTTGAGAGGGGATATTTATCTTATTTGGCTAATATTTGTGATACCAGTGTTGCTTTACCACTTTCTTTGGATTCTATTCGTAGGGTTTGCGAGTTCATGGATGTCTTCTCAATGAATTTTCCTAGTATGCCTTCAAATTATGATATCGACTTTGCTATTGATGATGAGTTGGCATCAAGCCTATTTTTATTCTTCCTTATAGGATGGTCCCCAACCGAGCTGAAAGAATTAAAGGATTAGTTGTAGGAGTTGTTGGATAAAGGATTTATTCGACCTAGTGTACCTTGGGGTGCGCCAATCTTGTTTGTGAAGAAAAAGAATGGATCTATGTGTATGTGTATTGACTATCGACAATTGAAAAAGGTGACGATCAAGAATAAGTATCCTCTTCCCCGTATGATGATTTGATTGACCAGCTTCAGAGTGCTTTAGTGTTTTTGAAGATTGATTTGAGATCCGGGTATCACCAGTTGAGGATTTGGTCTTCGAATATTCCGAAGATAGCTTTTTAGACTTGATATGGTATTTATGAGTTCTTGGTCATGTCCTTTGTGTTGACCAATTCCCAGCCACGTTCATGGAATTGATGAACCGAGTATTTTGACCCTATCTCGACTCTGTTATTATTGTATTTATAGATGATATCTTGGTTTATTACAAGAGTAAGGATGATCATAAGAAGCACATTGAGGGATGACAAAATGTATGCTAAGTTCTCCAAGTGTGAGTTTTGGTTGGAGTCTGTCTCTTTCTTGGGTCATGTGGTATCTAAGGAAGGCATTATGGTTGATCCAACCAAGGTTACAACGTTTTATGATTGGGATAGGCCTACTTTGCCCACTGAGATTAAGAGTTTTGTTAGCTTGAAAGTTTACTATCGATGTTTTATTGACGGTTCTCATCTATTCCAACTCTGTTGACAAAGTTGACTCAGAAGAAGATTTCCTTTCAGTGGTCTGATGCTTGTGAGTCAAGTTTCCAAAAGCTTAAGGATTCGTTCACATCAATTCCTATCTTGAGTTTACCCAAGAAGGGTATGAGTTTTACCGTCTTTTATGATACTTCAAGTGTTGGGTTAGGTACTGTGTTGATGCAAGAGGGTTAGGTGATTGCATATGCATCTCGTTAGTTAAAGTCCCATAAGAAGAACTACCCTACCAAAGATTTAGAGTTATGTGCGATCATTTTTTCTTTGAAGTTGTTAAGGAACTACTTGTATGGAGTTCATTGTGAGATTTCTTCAGATCACCGCAGCCTTCAGTATTTCTTTGCCCAGTGTGATCTTAATACGAAGCAGCACTATTATATTGAGTTGCTTAAGGATTATGAATTAACTATTCTCTATCATCCAAGCAAGGCTAATATAGTTGTGGATGCCTTGAGCTTAAAGTCGACTAGCATGGGTAGCTAGGCATATATATTTGCCTAGGAAAGGCCTTTGTCTATAGAGGTTCAATTATTAGCTAACCAGATTATTATTAGGCCTAATATTTTGATGCCTGGCTGTGTTTTAGCATTCATTGAGGCTAGGTTTTCCTTGATGGAGCAGATTCGAGCTCATCATATTAGTGATGTTGGATTGAGATTGATTCAGGATAAGGTATTGAGTGGTGAGGCTAAGAAAGCCTCACTTGATTTAGATGGAGTTTTGAGAATTGGAGGTCCGATTTGTATGCTGAGAGTGGGTGATTGGATTAGATTGATTTTGGAGGAGGCTCAATATTCTAGCTATTCTATTCATCCGAGAGTGACTAAGATTTATCGTGATTTGAGGTAGCATTCATGGAGGGGTGCTATGAGGAAAGATTTATGGATTTTGTAGCTCGTTGCGTATGTTGACAGTAGGTGAAGGCCGAGTATTTAAGGCCTGGTGGATTGCTTCAGAGGTTACCCATTCTTGAGTAGAAGTGAGAATAAATTACTATGGACTTCGTGACTGGTTTGCCTCATACTTTCCATGGTTCTGATAGTGTTTTAGGTCATTATATATTGATTGACCAAATTAATGCTAATTATTTTAGTTTAGGTCTCTTTTAGTACCGAGAGGTTGTCCCGTATATATATTCGTGAGATTATACGTCTTCATGGTGTGCCAGTGTCTATTATCTTAGATCGAGAATTAGTGTTCACATCTCACTTTTGGAAGACTTTTGAGGATGAGTTGGTTACTCGATTCGATCTTAGCACATCATTTCACCCCTAGACTAATAGTCAAAGAGGACTATTAAAGTATTAGAAGATATGCTCCGTGCATGTGTGATAGATTTCAGTGGCCAGTGGGAGCAATATCCAGTATTGGCAGAGTTTGCATATAATAACAGGTACCATTCCACTATTGATATGGCTCCTTTTGAAGCCTTGTACGATAGGCATTGTCGCTTTTTAGTTGGTTGATTTGAGGTTCCTGAGGTTAGACCTCGAGGTACGAACTTTTTTCATGAGTATTTGGATAAAGATTAGATTATTCATGATAGACATTGAGTAGATCAGAGTAGGTAGAAGTGTTATACAGATCGTAGACTTTATGCTTTGAGACTTAGTGTTGGTTATTGTGTTTTACTTTGAGTTTCTCCCATGAAGGGTGTGATGAGGTTTGGGAAGAAGAAAAAGCGTAGCCCCGGGTACATTGAGCCATTTGAGATTATTCAGACTATTGGTGATGTTGCTTATGAATTGGCATTTCCCCAACTTTACAAACTATTCATCTAGTTTTTCATGTTTCCATGCTTTGCCGTTACATTCTGCAAAGTGTTATATCATTTTTTTGATTTAGTTCAGTTAGATGAGAGGTTGTCTTTTGTTGAGGATCCTGTCTCCATCTTGGATAGAGATGTGAGACGGTTGTATTCTTGAGTTATTCTAGTGGTTAAGGTCCAGTGGAAGTATCGACCTATAGATAAGGCTACTTGGGAGGTCGAGTCTAATATTCGTAGGTCTTATCCCCAGCTTTTTGTCTATTTAGGTGTTTTTTCTTGCCTTTAGTTCATGGACGAACTATATTTTCAGTGGTGGATGATGTAGTGACCTAATTTTTTATGATTTATGGGAAATATTCATTTTTGTGTGATTTAATCATTTTACCCTTCCTCATGGTTGCGTTGAGGTATTTTGGGGGTGTGGGGATGCTAGGCATGATTCCCAATGCATTTCGATGTGATTTATGTGAATTGTGCTTTTTGATGGATTGAAAAGCCTTATAGTTGACTTCAGTCAATATTTGTTGATCTGGTCATTGGATAGGAAAACAGACTGTGCTAGCAGATCCAAACTTCAATTTTTGGGTGGTAACATAGTTGGTGTGGTTTTATGGATTTTTATCTCATTTTCACCCTCGATTAGAAAAGTTGTAAAATTGAGTTTCAGGGGTAAACTTTGTGAAAATGATGTTTTTTCAAAAATCTAATTTCACCATAGAGTCTGTAGCATCAAATTTGTTAGGTTAGTATATTTCATTTGCATTCACGGGATTCAAGATAAATCCTGAGGGATCTACGGATACTTGGAATTTTCCAAGTCTCAACTGGTGCACCACTCAACTTGTACACTAGCTTACGCAAGCCAAGTGTCTCTTTTGTGACTCGGCAATGCAACCCAAAATGTCACATACGTTAACATCATGTTTATGACATTTGCATAAGAGGTGAAAGGAGCATGATAGAGATACCTTCCATCAAGCCAGATACCGCGTATGTAACACCTGGTCATGTATGCGATACCTGGACTATATATACACCCTATTTTCGCAATTTTCCCTATTTTAAGACTTGGAGCTTAGGGTTTCATGATTTTAAGCAATTCCTTCCACTTTTAAGCTTAGGTAAGATCCTAAATATACCTATTCAATCTTTTCATCAATTTCAATCATTTAATACTTGTTCAAACGCGGATTAAAAAGTGAGAACTTAAGTATTTTAGCCCAAAAGGCCTAAATATTGTACTCCTCGATTTAAACCCTGATTTCAACTATTTCACTTGGGTGAGTTTCTAATCTCATAATTATCACTTTTATTTTGATTTCATCTTCAAAACAACATCACCTCTCGATTTTTAAAATGAATTTTGGAAAATTTTGCCTGTAAATCTTGAACATGATTTTTCTTCAATTTGGACCTTGTTTTTAAATCGTTTTCATTTGGATTTTTAGCTGTAGACTCCTAAAAATATGGGAAACATGTTTTAAAAATAAAATTATGATTTATCCTTTTTTTTAAAAACCTATTTTGGGGGTCCGCTTTGACCTCAACTTAAAATAGGAAATATGGGTATCTTTCGCTTTCTTTTGACGTATAGGTTCTATATTTCTATGTTATAGTTGATTCTGAGTCCATTCGTGAGGAATAAGGCTTCAGATTGAAGACTTTCGGACTGGTTTTCCAGCATTTGAGGTAGGTTATGGAATAACTTTTTTCAAGCTGGGTAGTTAATGTAGGTACAAAATCATGTTAAGGGTGTGGGAACTAATCATGAAAATAAATATATTATTGTGTTGTGCCCATGTGGGGCTTGTAAGTTGATGTTATATGATGGTTTTGGAATATTAAATCCTATGTCCGACCGTGTGGGATTTTATATGATATTGTTGGTCTTGTGTATGTGAAATTATTTGTATTTTGTCAAATGAAAATCCTAATGTGGTATCAATGGTAGATTTTGATGCATTTTACTCTTTTGGCATATGGTTTATGTTGGATTTTCATGGATGATTGGAAATATTATTTGGATTATTGACTCATTTGATTGGTATATTGGTTAGATGTGGAAATTGTTATTCTGATTGGTTATGAGCATTACATCCTAATATCATATAAATTCATGAAACATTGATACCACCATGGAAATATTGAAAACACTAGCTATTTCTCACAGAAAATGTGACATCTTAAAACCCTCTACTGAAGTATGTGTCGTAGAGGAGTTATGGATATTGGTATTGGATAGTGGTTATATATGGGTTGATGAATCCCCATGGGTCTTATGTCCGGAAGATTTAGCTCCATAGGTGTATAAAGAGGTTGTACAACAACCTTGGGCATCATGATCAGTATGAGATCATCATCATTATCATTATTATCATCATCTCCATTGCATTTGTATTTACTTTGTACATTTATGTGATGTATTATTTTCCTTGATGTGATACCTGTCTATGTATATGTCTTCCTTTGTATTTGTATGTGTGATACCTGTATATTTGTACTTCTCTTTCATATTATTATGGTGTATGTGAATATTATATAACTTTTAGTGGAGACTATGTGGGCTACTATTTGAGACATTTATTGGTTGCTAGTGACGTGCCCTTAGTGTGTATTTTGTATGCTTTATTTTCTTTTTTGCTCAGTCAGCCTATGATACCTACTGAGTACAAATTGTCCGTACTCACCCCTACTGCTCCCTTTCGGTGTTGATCCAGGTTCGAGTGTGCCTCACTACGGTTGACTTCGACCCAAAGGCCAACCTGAAACTCTAACTCCCTATTCCTCACTTCCGCATAGGACTTTTGGTGACTTTGGGAAACTTTATATCTATTCGAAATCACCTTCACCTTCTCCATGGCTTGGTAAACCAAAGTTGAGCCAAAAAACTCAGCCTCACTAACTTCAAACCACCCATTAAAGATCACCTCCTACCATACGATGCCTCAAATGGAGCAATTCCAATACAAGAGTGGTAGCTATTATTATACACAAACTCTATGATAGGTGAATGATCAACCCACCTAACACCATATTCAATCATGCAAGCCTAAAGTAGTCTTCCAAAGTATGAATATTTGTTTTTGGTTGCCCATCCAACTACTGGTGGAAAGCAGTATTAAGGCTCATCTTAGTCACCATATCTCTCTGAAACAAATGCTAAAAGCTTGATAAGAACTTAGTACCATGATTTGATATAATAGAAAGTGGCGCGCATTTAACGTTACAATTTCCTCAATAAACAACTTGGCATAGTCCTCAGAAGAGAAATTCATCCTTACTGGCAAAAAGTGTGAAGACTTAGTCATCCTATCCATGATGACCCAAATCAAATCAAACTTATTTTGAGATCGTGAAGACTGGAAACAAAATCCATATTAATTATCTCTTATTTCAATAGAGGTAACTCAATTTCTTGATATAAACCCTTGGGCCGCAAGTGCTCAACCTTCACTTGTTGACACACCATACATTTAGCCACAAAACTGGCCACATCTCACTTTATATTATTCCACTAATAGATCTCCTTAATATCATAATAGAACTTCATCAAACTAGGATGAATGGTATAACGTGACTCATGAGCTTTATCCAAAATCCTTTATGATAACCCATCAACATCAGGAACACACAACCTTCCTTGGTATCTCAAGATATCATCACCACCAATCTCCAAGGCCATCACTTTTTGTTTTCCCACATAGTTCTTGATTTGAATCATGATAGCATCTAACACTTGTTTCTATTTCACTTCAACACCAAGAGATGACTATGCCATCTTATGCACAAACACACCACCATCTTTGAATTCTAAGAGACAAACTTCCAAGGCTAGAACAATGATGAATATCCTTCATTAATTCTCACTTGTCCTCATCCATATGATCTAGAATCCCTATGGATAACCTGCTAGGAGCATCATCAACCACATTAGCTTTACCTGGGTGGTAGCGGAGACTCATGACATAGTCTTTCAGTAACTTAAGCCATTTCCTTTGCCTGAGATTCAGCTCCTTCTAGGTAAACACATACTGTAGGATCTTATGATCAGAAAAGATATCCACATGAACCACGTACAAATAGTGATGACATATCTTTAATGTGAACACCAATGCCAAAAACTCCAAGTAATGAGTTGGATAATTCTTTTCATGCACTTTCAACTGCCAAGAAACATAGTCCACCACCCTACTATGCTGCATCAACACACAACCAAGTCCTACACGGGATGCATCATAATAAACCATAAATCCATCATTACCCTCGGGTAAGGTCAAAACTGGAGCTAAAGTCAACTTATCTTCAGCTTTATAAAACTACCCTCTCAAACATTAGACCATAAGAACTTTAGCTTCTTCTGGGTCAACTTAGTCAGTGGGGAAGCAATAGTCGAGAAACTCTCCAAAAATCTCCTATAGTAACTGGCTAATCCCAAGAAGCTTTGAATATCGATTAGAGTCATGGGCCTAGACCAATGCTTAACTACTACAACTTTCTGTGGATCCATTATGATCCCTTTACTAGAAATGGCATAACCCAAAAAAGTAACAGCTTTACCTAGAACTCGCACTTCAAAAACTTAGCATATAGATGTTGATCTTTCAAGGTCTTCAACACTATACGAAGGTGATAGACATAATTTTCCTCACTCTTAGAATACACTAGAATGTCATCGATAAATATGATGATGAACAAATCTAGAAACTTATATAAGACCCTATTCATAAATTCCATAAATATCGTTGGGGCATTAGTCAACCCAAGATACATTACTAAGAACTCAAAGTGACCATACCGGGTTTGAAAGGCAGTCTTAGGTATATCCATCTCCCTAATCTTTAGCTGATAATACCCAAACTGAAGATTTATCTTAGAAAAGAACTTAGCACCCTGAAGCTGATCAGAGATATCATTAATTCTCAAGAATGGATACTTATTCTTTACATTCTCCTTATTCAATTATTGGTTATCAATATATATTAGAAGGTAACCATCCTTCTTACGCATGAAAAAATAGAAACGCCCCATGGAGACACACTAGGACAGATAAAACCCTTGTCAAAGAAGTCTTTCAACAATTCCTTAAGATATTTTAATTCATACAGAGCCATTCTATAAGGAGGGATAGAAATAGGATAAGTTTTCAAAACAAGTTCAATCCCAAAATCAATCTCCCTATTAGGAGGGACACTAGGAAGATCATTAAGAAAAACTTGGGGAACTCATTAACCATGGGAAAGGATTGTAAGGAAGGACACTCTGAGGTATAATTCTTAAACCAAATGAAATGATAAGGACATCCCTTGGAAATCAAAGTTCAGGCTCTAAGATACAATATGGATCTTTCCTTAGGCACTAGAGAACCCCTTCCCACTCAATGGCTGTCTCATTTGGGAATTTAAACATGACCTTATATGTTTGACAATCTAAGAAGGCATATCACGGGTTCAACCATTCTATCCCTAATATGACATCAATATCTACTATGTCTAACTCGTATTATTATATATCCCTATCTTCCCTTATTTCTTTGTATTTTATATATCAACTATTGGTCTTGTATACTACTATATATATTTATTCTAGTCTTTATTTATGTATTAGATAGTGATGTATTTTATAGTGCTTAGGTTCCTTATTATGGATAGAATAGGATAGTTTATCCTTATTATATTTGTAGTTTTAGTATGTTAGTTTCCATGATATTTAGATGTAGTTTACATTCCTGGTTGTATGTTATCTTTATTTCCATTTTCTTTGGAGCTCAATCGATATTTACCTACTAAGTAACACATGCTTAGTACTCCTATTACACTTCTGCAACCTACAGATCATAGTATAATTTCTTATTGTTATGGTATGTATTATGCAGAGCGGCTATGGATCGGAGATTTAAGGTGATCTCTCAGTGTTCAAATTATTACCATTCTCCCTTTTATTGATTAGACTAATCTCCATGTTTATTCAAAGATGGGTTAAACTTGTGTATTTATTTAGTACTTAATTTTGTATTCTTCTTATATTAGAAACTCTTGTACTAATTCCACTAGGTTTTGGGACTGCCTAATATATATAAGTCTTTTATTATATTTATTCCATTGTCTTTATTCGGTTCCCTTGACGGACTGTTACTAGTAGTTTTGAACTACGGGTTAGCTTACCTACTGGTGGGTTATATTAGGTGCCATTATGACTTGAGAAACTTGGTCATGACAAGGCCATAGGCTTAAGGAATGCCCTTTGACTAAGTAGGGAAATAGGGATTCTCGTCCTTAGGCTTAGTCCACCACTTCAGTAGCTCAGTTAGGCCGCCCATCTCTAAAGTAGGGCACATTATCTTGTACCAGTAGTAGATAGCACTAGAACTATTTTGATGCTTTATCTTCTCAGTAGGAGCATGAGAGCTCTCCAAATATAGTCATTAGTATACTTTATGTTTTTTACCTTGATATGCATGTGTTGTTAGATCCGGGGTCAAATCTCTCCTATGTAACGCCGCTTATTTTCTTGAACTTTGATATAAGCCTTGAGAGCCTTAATAACCTTTTTCAGTCTCCACCTTCATTGGTGAGTTAGTTGTTGCTAGATGAATATATAGAAAATACCCTTTTGCAGTCCTTCATAGGGCAAATTTAGCAAATTTAATCAAAATAAAAATGATATATTTTGATGTAAATCTTTTTATGGATTGGATCTATTCATGATATGACTCAGTTGATTATCATAACCGAGTGGTAAAGTTTCAATTTCCTAATGAGTTAGTCCTCAAGTAGAAGAGTTGTCAAATAACTCCTAAGGATCATTTCATCTCCTATCTTAAAGCCAGAAAGTTAATCTTTAGACGGTATATCTATCAAATGGTTTGGGTTAAAGATACAAAGTATGACACCCTAAATCTACAGTTAGTTCAGGTAGTCAATGAGTTTCATATAGTCTTCCTAGAGGATTGACCTGGAGTGCCTCCTAATAGAAAAATAAAATTCAAGATTGATCTTCTTCTAGATACCCAATGTATCTCCATTTCTACCTATTGAATGGCTTTGGTAGAACATAAAGAGTTAAATAAACAACTTAAGGACCTCTTAGATTAGGGGTTAATCAGACTTAGTATTTCTTTATCGGGTGCTCCATTCCTATTCATGTGCAAAAGGGATGGTACTCTCAGAATGTGTATAGATTATCGATAGCTAAACAAGGTCATTGTCAACAAAAAATACCATATTCCCGGAATTAATGACTTGTTTGATCAACTCCAGGGTGCATGTTGATTTTTAAAAATTGATCTCAGGTCGGGATATTTTAATTTGAAAGTCAAAGAATATGGCATTCCAAAGACTTCTTATAGAACTCAGTATGGTCACTTCAAGTTTGTGGTTATGTCATTTGGGAAAACAAATGATCGTACAGCTTTTATGGACTTGATGACTAGGGTTTTCAAGCTGTGTTTGGACATATTTGTCATTATCTTAATAGATCACATACTCATCTATTCTTAGAGTGGGGAGGAGCATACAAACTATTTGAGAATAGTGTTGCAAACTTTCAAAGATCACCAATTGTTTGCAAAAATTAGTACGTGTGAATTTTGGTTGGAGTCAATTACCTTTTTAGGGCATGTGATTTAGGGTAAAGGTATTTATGTAGACCCTCAACAAATAGATATAATGAAGCTCTTGCCTAGACCCATTACTCCATCCGACATTAGGAGTTTTTTATGTTTTAACTAATTATTATAGTATATTTGTTGAGGGTTTCTCCTCAATAGCTACACCATTGACCAATTTGACACAAAAAAAAGGAAATGAGAGAAATATTTCTAAGAGTTAAAGGATAGATTGACTTCACCACTGGTATTAGCTTTACCAGATGGTTTAAATGGATTTTTTATGTATTGTGATACCTCCGAAGTTGGGTTAGGTTGTGTTTCATGAAAAATGGAAGATTGATAGCTTATGCCTCTAAATAACTTAAATATTATAAGAATAATTATCCAAGTCATGATTTTTAATTAGCTACCATTGTGTTTTCCTTGAAAATTTTGAGACATTACTTATATGGTGTGCATGTGGATATTTTCACAGAACATACAAGTCTCTAATATGTGTTGACGTAGAAGTAATTAAATCTCTATTAGATAAGGTAGTTGGAGTTGTTAAAAGGTTATGACATGAATGTGCTCTACCATCCGTGCAAGGAAAATATGGTAGCTGGTGGTTTGAGTAGGTTGACTATGGATAATATAGCCTGGGTGGGAAAGGAGAAGAAAGTGTTGGCCAAATAGATGCATAGATTAGCTCAATTGGAGTTCATTTGCATTGCACGGATGATGGTGGTTTAATTATTTAGAACAGTCCTGAATTATCCTTAGTAGCTAAAGTGAAAGAGAAATAACATAATGATCCTATACTTAGCTAGTTAACGGAAATAGTTCATCAACAAAAGGTTAATGTTTTCTCCCAATGGCAATATGGTGTTCTTCACTACTAGGGTCATATATATATTCCTAATATCGATGGGATGAGAGAAAGGATATTAGCAAAATCTTATAGTTCCAAGTATTTGATTCACACTAGTGCCACCAAGATGTACCACTATATGTGGGAAGTCTATTGGTTAAATAAATGAAGGGATACATAGCCAATTTTGTATCTAAGTGTCCTAATTATCAGTAAGTAAAAGCTGAGCTTCAAAGACTAGGAGGTTTACTTCAGTATATTGGCATACCTACTTCGAAGTGGGAGGTAATTTATATGGATTTTATTACAGGACTTCCTCGCATCAGATGCCAATATGATTCAATTTAGGTCATTGTGGATCAGATGACCAAGTCAGCCTATTTCTTGCCAGTTACAACCTTAGATATAGCTAAAAATTATGCTAACTTATATGTTTGCAAGTTAGTAAAATTGCAAGAGATTCCTTTACCCATTATTTTAGATCGATGTACTCAATTTACTTCTTAGTTTGGCAATCATTGTAGAAAGTCCTTGGTACAAATGTGATGCTTAGTTCCGCTTTCTACCCATAGATAGATGGTAAATTTGAGCATACTATCCAAACTCTAGAAGACATGTTGAGAGCTTGTGTGATTGACTTTAAGTGGAATAGGAATGACTATCTACCCTAATTGAGTTTGCTTTTAATAATATCTAACATGCTAGTATTCAAATTTATCTATTTGAAGCTTTATATGGACGTAGGTGTAGATCACCTATAGGGTAGTTTTAAGTTGGTGAGGCTTAGTTGATTGGGACAAATTCTTTTCTTAAAGATATAGAGAAGTTCAGTTGATTTGTGAGAGGTTGAAAACCTCTCAGTCATCAGAACTCATATGGAGAAGTTAGAAGAAGAGAACTAAAATTTGTTGTTGACGATTGGGTCTTTTTGAAGGTGTCATCCATGAAGGGAGTGATCAGGTTTGGAATGAAAGGAAAGCTCAGCCCCCGGTACATTATTCCATATGAAATATTAATATATGTTGGAGTTGTTGCTTATGAGCTTGATCTTCTGTCAGAATTACCCATCATTCATCTTGTCTTCCATATGTCTATGTTGAAAAAATTCATTAAAGACCCATCCTTGATAGTACCCGTAGAAGTATTGGAGTGAAAGATAGTTTGTCCTATCAGGAGGTCCCATTAGAAATTTTTTATCACCAAGTTCGAAGGTTAAGGAATAAGGAAGTAGCTTTAGTAAAAATTCTATTGAAGAATCAATCAGTTGAAGGAGCGGCGAGGGATTTAGAGGCAAAAATATGATTCAATATCCTCATCTAGTTTCTCTTTGCACAGAGTCAGCTTGAGGTGTGAAATCCCTTCTAATATATTCTCCTCATCGACATCCATATTCATATCAGTCTATCCTATGGAGTTTATTTGTAGCTAGTAGCTTTAGTTATATGCTTTTGTTTGGGGTAAGTAGTTTCAGTTTATGGGCATGATAAGCTTTAGACCTAATCCTAACACATCTGTATGATAGGTTTTTACCCATCCCAACCTTCATTCTAGGATGAATAGTCTTAAAAGGGAGATAATGTTATACCCCAAAATTTAGATTATTTTATTTTGATAGCTCCTATGTATTTTAATGCAATTTTAAGTTGAATAATGATAAGGAATTTTTATGGGACCATTAGGATATGTTTCAAAAATTTTGTAATGAGTTTTGGGACCTAACAAAACTCTAAAACAATATGGGTCCATGTTTAGGATGTGTCACGGAGGAAAGACACACCCTAAACGTAAAACCAGTGGCCTTCCATTATAAGGTCATGCCACATTAAGGGTATACCAGGCCACTTTCTTGGTGCAATAAAGGTGTTCCACGCTAGTTGTTGTGGCAATGCTAAAATTCAGTTTTTCCTTCAGTTTTTCAAGGACAATTTGGTCTTTATGTCCTAATTGATCCTACAACTTGTACTAAACGAATTTCACCATCCCATAACTCAAATTACACCATTCCTCTTCTCCCAAACTCTCAAGATCATCCAAAAGAAGGGTTCTTCTCTAAAACTCATACTTTTAAGGCTCCATTTCAAATTTTCTTCAAGAAATTCACAAAGTTTAGCTATGTGGGGTTTGAACAAGGATTATATTTTGTCTTTATGCCCAAAAGTTAAATTTTACATGAATTTAAAGATTTGATGACTAGGGTTCATACCCATTTTTCATGTTTTTGAAATTATGGTGTTTCCTCATGATATAAAGTTCATTTAGAACAAGAATTCATATTTACTTATGTTTTTACTCACACGATTGATATTATTAATTGAAATTTAGAATTTTGACATGAAGTTCCATTAGTTGATAAATGTACATGATTCAGTTAGTTTACAGGCAATTCAAACTTACTATTTCAAATTACAGTTTATTACAACATGATTTAAAATCACTATTTTGATCCTATAATCTCAGACATGATTGAAATTTACACAGTTATTCATGGGCATGATTTAGCAATAGAAACATGATTATTTTTTAGACTTATAAACCTAAATGCTTAATTTAAGGTGAATTTCATATATTATGAGCACTAGCATGTTTGGGAGTAGTATTTAGCACCAAGGAGATATGGTTCAATGTACTGAAATACCTAAAAATTATGTGCCACCATAGGTTAAATACTCATGAAAGAGTGTCTCCCTAGCCTCAATAGGCTCAATTTAGTGATCAGTCTAGCTCCAGTTCTACACCGATGGCAAAGTATGAAGCATCTCTCATCAACGTGGGTCTGATGTTCGACTCCATATTACTCACGTGTCTTATATTGAATGTAAGAATCTCCACAGAAAAGACAAATTTATAAACTAAGTGTAATGACTTACTACTTTATCAAATATTGCTTTATGACATTTTATGTTATTTCATCTTTCAGTTTCTTTCATTCTCATGGTGAGTTTATTTACACTTAGCATGCATGTTTTAAGATTATGATCTGTATCAGTTTTTACTTATTGAATTCTCCCCATTATACTTAGTATATTCCATAAATACTGGCCATGATATATTTCTATATGGCTACCCTATTTCATAATGTAGGTTTTGGTGTTTGTCCTCAACAGTAATATTAGCCACGGTCTACACCTCCTACATCCCATCAGTTGGTGAGTTCGTTGTTCCTAGGGTTAAGTCTATGGTTACTTTCCAATGTTTAGCAATTAATAATATTTTCATCTTGGGTCAACTAGGACATGTCCCAGTGGCTCTTCAGTAGACTTAGGGGTTTGTCAAGACTAGCTAGTTGGTTGGCTTTTCCTTTAGATTTTCATAGATTTCAGTTGATGTTGGCTTATAGTGTTTTCATTGAGATTGTTTACCCCTTCGAAATTCAGATTATTAATACAGGTTTCCACTTATGTTTTAAATATAATTACTATGGTTCAGTATTGAGTAGATATTATGGGTTATCTTTAAAACAACTCATAGTCCTAAACTCCATGTGATGTCTGGGGGGTAGCCTTGGGGCATTATAATACCTTAACTTTTTTTGAAGTATTTATGTGTGGTGCGCTCATTTGATTGTATTGAAAATCACTTAGGATGTGGTCTCCTATTAGGTGAAATGGCAAGCATCTACCACAGGTATTTGAGTCTTTCAAAGAATTATTGTTATATAATTTCTCAACTAAGTTATTCTTGCTACTTGTGATTAGGCTTAGAATAGATTTTTAGATAGCCGGCTTACTGACCTTGATAAATTTATAGTGGGTATCTATTTAAGAGCTTGAATCATGTTTAGTAGATTTTATTGTGATGATCGAGGCTTAGCGACCTTTAAGTGGATAACTATGTAAGTATTATTACTTTGATAGAATGAATGATGGTTAGAAAATACTTAGAGTATAAATGGACTTGTAATTGTAAAGGTGATTATAAGGGTTTAGTGTAACACCCCATATTTTTGTGTGTACTTGTTCTATTTATATGGAACTTGATATATCTTTGTGGTGTAGATGGAGTTCTAAATACTTCCCATGTGGTTTAATGTGACCAAGTATATATAAATTTTAAGTTAGATTAAAGAGTTAAGAACTAAAAATTGAGTATTTTGTTAAGGTTCTTTCTTGACTTACTTAAGCTAGTAGGTGGATCACTTACTTGAGATATTTGGACCAAGTTAATGGACCCAAGGTTATGGACCAGATTTGATCCTCTGTTAAGGTACTCATTTGGGCCTAACTTAAGTAAAAGAGAAGGAAATAAAAAAAATCCCAACACTCAAAGCTACAAAGGCTCATTTTAGTTTAGCCCAACTATGAATTAAATAAGTATGTATATAACCTACTAATACTTCCTTTGACCAACTTATTGGGCCAAATACACTACCACCTACTTGAATTAATTCTGGCCCAAGTTAAAGGAAAGAAAGAAGGAGAATGGAAACAAAGGCCCAATAGTTTTGGATCCACAAAATCCCAATATATTGGGAAAGTATATACATCATTTACTTTACAAAATATATACCAAAAATATTCAATAAATCATCAAAGATCAGCTTCTATATATGGATTGGAAATCAGCAATTTTTTCACATTTCAACCTAGACAAAAATTTCAGCTTTCCAGGTTTTTCTCTCTTGTTCTCTCTTGGCTATGAAGTAACCCTATAGTTCCACAAGGGTTCTTGGGATTGACCTTCCTTCCAAGCTAAAGGTATGTGAATAATTCATGAGCTTGTACTAAGGAAACTATGTGTTCTTCAAGATTAATTTCTGGACAGCCCTCTCTTTAAGTTTTGATAGTTAATTGTTCTTAGTTATTAAGGGATTTCTCTTTTCTCTTTTGGTGTATGTGTGAAGGGGTTAAGCTATTGAAGAAATACACATTAAGGAATAAACTACCAAGGAAATCAAGGTATGGTTGCTTTCCACTTTTGTCCTTTTTCCATATACATGTGTTGATGGAGGATTACACATATTTTGTTGCTATTAAAGGATGATTGGAGTGTTGTTGCGGACTGTTTTGTGTGTTTGGGTTGGGGGCTGCCCGGTTGATATTGGGAAAAGGTGTGATTATTTTGTATTGAACTATATAAGATGGATGTGGTGATACACCACTGAATTAATGATTGTGTACGTCTATAGCTTATTTCGCTTTGTGTCTTGGTTGGAAGGTGTAATGAAGCCAAAGTTATGTTTGGGGATATTATATGAATATGTATGGTATGTGGATGTAATTGGAGTATAAGAGGGTTAAATTGACACCCTTTATTGATAAATTAGGGGCTTACTTCCCGGCCACTAGTTTGGTGAAGTTAAATAGCCAAAATGTGACGTTTGGTGTGTAATATTAGTTTGCCATATATTTCATTGTAGATAAGTAATCTAAAAGGGTGGAGAGTCGATTTGGTTTGGTATTGGAGTTTTACAATCAGGTATGTAAGGCATACTCTATTTTGCACACTTGGCATGAAAACGGACACTTGTTCCATCGAGCAAGCTTCCAAGATTATCCTATAACAGTGATACATAATAGCACCGTATGATATCCCATGTTACTAATAAACTTGATCCCACACTATATTGAGTTAAAACACCTCAATACATGCTTTCTACCAATCCTACATGTCTATTTTCACTAGTAAATTTCAGAATTTCTCCGGTTACTCAAATAAGACCTATGCGTTATTTTTAGCTCCTAAACACTTCATTAGCATGCCAACAACTCCTTACTTCATTGTTATTGCATTGACTGCCTATTTACATGTCTCTTATTGATAGATCATTGTTTCAAGGTACTATAATGTTATGACCACCGAAGTAATAATCTCTAAGGCTAATTAAACTAATTAATGGAAATCTATAAAACTGGTGGCTGCTCAGGGGCATAAGCCTAGCATGAGCCAATCCCTATACTTTATATATGGGTGGCAGCTCAGGAGAATAAGCCTAGCATAGGCCGATCCCAATGTTTATTTACAGGTGGCAGCTCAGGGGCATAAGCCTAGCATGGGCCGATCCTGATTTGTTATTTACCACTGATCAGTTGGTCATTCGTATCATATGGATTACAAGGATAATGAAGTAAGAAGGTAAAAGAAAGAAAGAAATGTAATGTACCCTGTTCCACATGAGTAACAAGAGTGTAACCAGTCCATCCCCAGAATGACATTGAAATCTACCATATCCAACTCAAACAGATCCACCAAGGTCTGTTTGCCACCAACAGATACAACATACCCCCTATAGACTCTTTTAGTAATAACTGAGTCACCTATCGGGGTAGAAACAAAAAAATGATCCAAAATAACTTCCAGATTGAAACCAAAAGATACAGCCACAGAAAGAGTCACATAGGAGAGAGTAAACCCTATATTAAGTAAAAAATATATGTCACAAGAGAATAGTTGTAACATACCAGTAACAAAATTAGGTGATGCCTCAAATTGTTATCGAGATGCCAAAATATACAACCTGTTCTGACAACAACTAGAACCAGTAGTAGTAACAAAAGTAGATGCAATACCACCAGGTGTAGGAGTAGAAGATGAAGCCACAAGAATCTTATTTACCCCTGTAGCAACCTTATTAACCAAAAAATCCCTGAGCCGATGGCCTACCTGGCCACAATTGAAGTATTTGTCCCTTTCTACATCGCAATAACCCCAATGAGGATGGCCAGAGAACCAATAAACAAGACATGATGAAATTGACTGACCTTTACTTACCTGAGATTGGGCACCCTATGCCCAAAAATTATCACCACCATGATGACGCCTATCGCCCAACTGGTAAGGAGCACTACCAGAAGAGTAGAGACCAGAACTCCCCCACTTCTTTTTCGGTCATTTGCAACTATCTTGACCACCCTAAGACTGAGTACCTCCCTGGTAAGAAAACTGGTTTCTCTTTCCCTACCTATCCCCAAACTCTACCTGCTTCCTCTTTTAATCCTCCAATCCTTAATGAGCAAGGCAGTCTTGCTCTTAAAAATCAAATCTTGATTTAACCCAAAATCAAACTTCATCATTCTAGCCCTCGTGTCATCTACTAAAGCAGGAGCATACCTTGATAATTGGTAAAATACTTTAAGGCATATTCCTTAACAGACATCCTCTCCTACTTGATGTTTACAAACTCCTCCATCCTTTCTTCCCCTCAACTCCTAGGGAAAGAAATAATCCAGAAAAGCAACATAGAAGGCATCCCATAAGGATAACTCCTCCAAATCTCCACTATCCCTATCCCACTATTTATACCACTGATATGCAACCTCTTTGAGCTGATAAGCTACAAATTTTACCTCTTCCAAATTGATAGCCTTTATCACAAAAATATCTTCTTAATTTCATCAAAGAAGACCTATGGATCCTCCTCCACCTTCACTTTAGAAAAAATAAGAGGACTCATCTTAATAAATTGACCATTCCTTGTAAACATAGCAAACAAAGCACCAGACATACCCCACTCAGCCTAAGCAACAACCAATTTAGCAATAGCATGAATAGACTAATAGAATTCTGCACTATTCACCTTGCCTTAAGGAGGATAAGTAGAAATCGGTAGAACACTAAAACTATCAGGGATAAGACCATGAGATCGAAGATGAACCCCAAAAGTAGGATGTAACCCTTTAAAATTACCCCCAAATGGGATAGAAAGGATTACTTTGTGTTTCAGATCTATGAGGTATGTTCTGAAAGATGACCAAACAAGGATTAGAGAAAATTCTAGGACTAAGACTCCAAGCTTAAAAATAAAGTACCAAGAAAGAGAAACATTCCTAAATATCTTGTAGCCTCTCTCTTATGTGTATGGTGCACTACACACCCCTAAAAGAGACTCTACTTGACATAACTTTTTGGATCCCAATTGACCATGAACCTAGGCTCTGATACCAACTTGATACAACTTGTCCTGGGACCTTGTTGTAATGGGTGTCCTAAGTCCAACTAGGACTGAACACCACCCGTATTACCCAACCCAATATCCAATCGCCTTCCCTAAGTTGGTTGGATTTCAAGCATGTAATAATCCAAGGATGTTCCAAAATATAATATAACTAATCCCAAAATAAAATATGATGGAACAGTGAGAAAATTTGTATAGTGATGCCAGCCTCCCAGCCTATTCCAATTCCAAGGTTGACACCAGTACTGATCCTATCTATTCCAATTCATAAAAGTACCATAAAGCCTCTATCTAAAAGAGTAATGAAATTCGATTGGGAAATGACCCCAACCATAGCAAAAACTATCTAAAATAAAATCGAAGTGTCTATAAATATCCATAACATGAAATGGGACCTTCTAAAGGGATGGAAGCTCACCACTTCAGTCCAAATAATGATCCTGAGTCAATCACTACGTAGAAGGAGTAGAATGGTTGGTTCTTGTATAGCGTGGGTATATAGCTGCCAGTAGACGGGGTTACTGAGTGGATGCTTGGATGATCTCAATAAAAGGATAAATTAATGCTATTAATAAAACTATGTAAAACTATCCATATACACACAATTATACATATATATATATATATATATATATATATATTTAACTATGTTGGGAAAAGGGATCGGTTTAGCATGCTTTTAAAACCTTTACCTAGGTTATATAGCTTTGCTGTCCTAAACCACCTATGGGCTATGGGTTCAGCTCTCCCTAATGAAAGGGCCCCAGTGCATGTATCCATATGATCAGGAAAGAAACCCTTAGGATGAATAGTAGATCCCCCAAAATATAGTGTGACATCATACATATAGTAACCAAGATCAACCTTATATCTGCAAATAAGAGTTTTCAGTTTTGGTCCCCCGGGACCTCTACCTTCCATGGCTTTTCTACACACCCCGCCATTATTACCTAATTAAAACCAATTTCCAAATAGCCAAACCATTATCCATGTATTAACCAAGGCGATTGATATTAGTATCATCACACCAACCCTTACTTGCAAGTATCATCCATGTCTAACCATTGATAGGTGTAAGGGGACTTTTAAGTGTCCTTCTATTACCATATTAGACCACTTAGAGGACTTCCATGTTCCCTACAAGCATAACCATTTAGCCTTTTACCTTTCCAAGCTATTTAAACCATTCATAATTTCTTTACCAAATTTTAAAAAATGCAAGAGTTCTATTAAAAGAAGTCAATGCAATGAATATATCTTTATAAGTATTTTATCAAACACATTGGGGGCATAATATAACCAAACCTATTCCAATTGACATTAAACCTTTCCCATTCAATCCAACTATCTAAATCCACTATTAATGCATATAAAAGCATAATTAAAACCATGGGAAGCCATAACCAACCATTTAATATCAAAACCCCTAAATCATATTTCAAAACCAAAATCATACAATCAGTGAAATCATAGAAACATTCATAAAACTATGCCTTTAGATAAAATTAACAATGAGGGAAGAGAACATCCCTTAAACCAAAATAATGACAAAAAGAACTCTCCAAAACAAGCTCCAAATTAATCCTTTAGTTAAAACCCTAGCTTCCCTTATCTAAAAGCTCTTGGGAGATTTTTAGAGTGTTTATAAGAATTTTTAAGTGTTAATAAATGGAATAATAGGGTAAATATCCTTCTAAGTAAGTTAGAAGTCATTGGGCCTTATTAGGATAAATAGGGAAATATCTAGAATACCCCTACTTAAGTTGCACTAAAATCCCATCACAGGGATATGACTGACCCACATGAGTCATACCCTCTAACACAATTGGTATCCTTCACACGTATCCTTGTCCTAACCTTTGAATCCAACATTGTCTAGCATATGACTCATCCAAAAAATTTGTATTGACAACATACAATCCGTACCCCTAGTAGATTTAAACCAAAGAAAGATTTAGACATTGTCCACCATACGAGTCCTAGGTACAACTCGTACCCTGGCTTATGGCTCATGCTAAGCCACTCTACTCAGATCCAACCTAAGTAACCAAGTCTAAGATTAAGTAAAGGAACCAAACAATCTATAACCATTAATACAACTCGTACCCTTAAGTCGTATCTATTTTAGTAACCAAAATCCATCCCACCAACCAAAACTAGTCAGTATACAACTGAACCATACCATTCGTACTCCAATATATGACTCGTATCTATGAGTCGTATTGGGTCCACAGATCAGAATTCCAGGAAATTTTATAAGGTCTATAAACCAAGGAGTTTTATATACATTAGAAATCCTAAGCTGATATCATTTGCCCACAAGGTCTTTGGATGAGTTTATTGGCGAGTAAGGTCCTTGACCAAGGTAATTTTCCAGTAAGGTTGATTGAAATTTTGAAATTATATGGGTTAAGAACTCCTTCTCCTCTCCTTATATAGGTCCTAAACAAAGCACTGAGGCTAGAAAGGTGCATACAAAACATCCCCCCATTATCACTATATTATATTGCACCACCTGTATTGTATTTTATTTTCTTTGTATGTTTGGTTATTGTGTTTGAGTATTTAATTTTTAATTGAATTACTAAGATTAAATATTCATTATGATATTGTGTATCTTGCATTCATCCACTACATTAAATCATATTATTCTACCTCTTGGTTAGTTTTGGGAGTTGAGATATTTATGAGACGTGGGGTGTGGCTATGGCTTGGTTAGTGAGACTTGTGGTGTTGTGACTATTGGTAGCATGTTTTACACATAATTATACACTCTCGCTTTTGTATCTATATTATTGGTTGAACATAATTAATTGAGCCTAAAATGTTGTATTAGTAAGTTTCCCACATAAATGACTTCTTTTAATTGTTTATCATAAAATAGCTAGTATTAACTTACCTGGAATATTTTCCCTACCATGTATAGTAATATTCATAAGACTATTTTGTTGGGATACCCTATTAGGTTGAAGTGGTTTGTTGGTTATAGATTTAGAGGAATCATTCAATAGTTGGGGTGGTAGTTATCACTATCTCTTGATTAGGATCAATTATCAATGATGCTTGCTGAGTACACATTTTTCATATTCACTCTTATTATTCTTTCATTTTTTTTCTTCTACACGTCGTGCATGTATTGGTTTGAATATTAGATAGTAGATTACATTCCTTCATTATTTACTTTGCAGAGATTGAGGTAGTGGCAGATGTATTTTGAGTTATTGAATCTCGTCTTTCTTATCTTTTTCTCCTTGTTGCATTTAAGATATTTTAGACTAACTAATATTATTCTATATTAGGGGATTGTACTAGTGATAACTAGACCTTATATATATCTTGAATTATTATTTAATTATTATATTATGAGATTATTTTATTTTTCTTCTTTCTCTTTTGATTTACTTTTAGTATCAATGTTGGTTGGGATAAGCTTAACTATATCAAAGGGTGTGAAGGGTGACATCCAGTACTTTATTTTAGGTTATGATAAATTGGTCTCTGAGCCCCAGGTTCTTTGGTGTCATTAGTATAAGCCATGTATAGTAGAGTCTTGTATATTATTTCTAAGATGTTCGTTGCCTATCTTTGAAAAGCTACATGACTTAAGGTAAAATCTATTTTATTATACTATTTTATGCATTCATTGATTTGTGTAACTAAAAAACCTCTTATTCACTCTCTTAGAGTTATGAAAGATGTGTTATTCCTTGGATAGAGGTTTAGAGCTCATGACATTGATAAGCAAAAATAGAAGAGGTCAAGGAAGAGATCATACTAGAATATCTAGACCAGACAGAAGATAGGTTGGGATTGCCTCTTTAAGTTCTAGAGTTTTTTATGATATTATTTCTATTTGAGGCCAGTGCAGACACCACCAGTGATCATGACCATATCGATACTTGAGCACTACTTGGTATGCGTGTTGGGTTCCTTTGAGAGGGTGACTCCTGCTTTTATTTAACATGCTAATTTGAGACTTCAGACTATATATAAATATTTGACTTCAAACTCTCCTAGTGTTAATGAGACATTTCCTAGAATTTCTTTACATCTAGTAACCTTACCTATTATATTAATAAAAGAAAAGAGTAGTTTTGTAAAGTCCATTAGTTTAGATCCTCCTCAATTTGATGGAGATCCTACGTTTGATTATTATATATTCTTTCTTAGTTGCCATGATAGGTTGCACAAGTTGGGCTTAATAGTTTCTAATGGAATATATTTTACTACGTTTTGGTTCTTTAGATCATCCAGACAGTGGTAGAGATATTTTGTAGAGATTAGACTAGTTGGGTCACCTCCTTTTTAATGGGATCAGTTTGCTTGGGAGTTTTTATAGAATATTAGAGGTTGGTAGTTAAGAAGCCCCATAGACTTTATGATTATATCAATGTGTATGGTAGAGTCTAGGATACTTGTGGTTATTCTTAGAGAGGGTTAGGTCATGGTGGACATTCAAATACATCAGGTCTAGTTTGGTGGACCCTACTTTTTAAGTGGCTTTTTATATGGAGAACTCAATTACTATAGGAGGGATTACCCAAAACATATACAAAGAGATGTATCCTTTATTTCACTTGGAGATGATAGGTCTTAGTATCATGTTCCACAAGTGGACTTGAAGTAGGAGCTTCTGATTATAGTAGTCATAGGTATAGTTTAAGTATGTATTTAATATTCTTTGGTAGTGGTTGATTGTGGTCCTATATTCTCCTATGTGTTTAATTATTCTATATTGAGCCTTAATACGATTCATGAGATTTTGATGGGTCTATTTATATTGCTACCTCGTAGATGATTCTTTGATGGTAGATTGGATGTAATGATCTCATGTTGTGACTCGTTTAGAGTATACAGTTGGATTAGGTTTAATTTATTTGAGTGTTATGGATTTTGGTGTAATTTTTATATGATCTTCCCATTGGTTATTTTATGGAGCAGTGGAGGATCAATTCTAGGTTTTTGGTTGTAATCAAATTATAGAATGTCTAGTGATACTTATCAATAGTAGACCCTATGTTGGATTAGACTTATGGTATGATTGATTTGAAAGGCTTGCAAGTAAAGAATTTTGGTTAGTTAAGGAGAAAGTTTTAGGCGTTCAAGCATTGTCATTTTTTACTTAATGTCTAGTGATACTTATCAATGGTAGACCCTATGATGGACTTGACTTATGGTATGAATGATTTGAAAGGATTGCAAGTAAACGATATTGGTTGGTTAAGGAAAACATTTTAGGCGTTCATGCCTTGTGATTTTTTACTTCCTTAGGGACTAGGTTTACTTACTTGGAAAGACTTAGGAGTATTGTAACACTCCTTGGTTAGGCTTGAAGGATATTATCTTATAAGGATTCTTCTTTTTAATTTGGAATGAGTTTTGAATGGAAAGGGAACATGTTTGTAGTATTTGTTACATTAGTAACTAAATGGCTTAATGAAATATTTTGTATATGGGCTTTGATTAAAGAATGTGTTATTATTCCATGTCTCTTGTATTAATTCGAATAGGAAGTTAGTTAAGAAAAGTATATGGAACTTGTACATAAGGAATTTTGACATATTTAAAATTTAGCTATAATTTTAAGTCAAAAATTTAAAGTTCAGATAGTGTGGTTCATCACTGATTTACAGGGAGTCTAGCGGTGACTTATTCAAGTTTTAATTTGTGATTTGGGTACTTGGTAGCAAGATATAGTGATGGTTGCACTTATTCTATGGATTGATTATCCCTAAAATATGATGGGTTGCTTATGCATGTAGGATTGAAGAGGCTCTTCATTCTACCTAATTATTGAGGACTTGGGTTGATTGACTTAACTTGGGTATTAAGTACAACATGGGTCATTTTTATGATTTATTTGAAGATTTGGTGCCATTTATAGGGTTACATCTATGGTATATATAGATTTTTATAATGATTGTCCTTTGTCTCAATGGGTTGAGCATAAGGATATAATATTAAATAGTGATTTATGTGTGCTAAGTATAACTTCTTCAATGTGGCATTCATATCTATTTTTAGACCCGTATCTTTAGTTGAGTAGTTTGATTAAGTATGTTGGTGAGTGGTTATGTAATTTCATGAGTTTCTTGGCATTTTGTGGCTTCGAAAATGAATTTTGATTTTTTTTATGTAAGTGGTGACTTGTGGTGTTATTGATAGGCTTAGGTTAGCTAGATATGTTCAGAACTTCTGTTATGATTGGCTTAGTTTTTAGGTATAAAGGAAATTTAAAAATTAAGGAAGTCGACTTCATTGATATTTGGCCCTTGAAGCTAGTGTTCATACGTTGTGAGTCATTGTGTAAAAGATTCCTGGTTCTGTAGTAAGACCATTCGTATTGCTTTATATTAATTATGAGTTCTGGAAATGGTTTTGCACGGTCCTTGATGCATTTGAGAGTGATTTATATGAGTTTGTAGTTTTGAGTAGCAGACAATGTGATTAGTTTGACTTTGGTCAACATTTGATGATCTGAGCTTCGGATGGTGTTTCTAATAGTTCCATTAGATTTAAAATATTGAATTTAGGCTATTAGCATACTTAGTTCAAGCTCCAAACCATTATTATTTATTTGTCCTCTTAATCGAAAACTAGTTATATTTAGCTAAAAAAAGGATTCTGGGGGGTAATTCATTGTAAATGGCCTCTTTTAAAATATCTAGTGGCTCCACTAAGCCTGGAACGTCAGAATTACCTAGTAGCATTATCAATTTATTTTGGGGGGTTACGATAATTTAGAGGGTTCATTCGGAAGATGTTTTAATCAACTGCTTTTAGCACCTTGCTGATATCTGGTACAAGTTCTCCCTTCTTCGTGTTTGCAACCTCCTTTATCATATTCGTGAAGCATTGATGTTCCTTCTTTTTCATTTGAAAAGAATAAATATATCCTTCACCGCGACCACGAAGCATACTTTAGTAGGTTAGGTTAGTTTCTTCATCACATTCACGGTCAGGGGCTCGCATTCCCAAAGTTTTGGGTCAGGGTATCCTCACATTTGTCACTAGGGCGTGCATTTGCAAAGTCCATTTGACCTGGATGATATTTATTTCCATTTTGGCCCCGATTCATATTTCCTCCATTTTAAGACTTTGAGGGCTTGAAATTGAGAAATTTTATAGGGTTTTCAAGAATTCTTTTATGGGTATATTTCTAAACCTTAAATTTATCACTTTCCAGTTGATTTTAGCATAAAGTCATCTTCAAATCTTTTATTTTAAATATGATTTTGGGGGTTTTACTCGATAAAGTATAAAATATGTTATTCTTCAAATTATAGATTGATTTCAACTTGTTTTTTATTGGGTTTTCTGATTTAGAATCCTTTTTATATGGGGAATATAATCCTTAAATAAAATTCTAATTTTACCATTGTATTTTTAGAATTGATTTTAAAGTGAGTTTAGATATAGAATTAAATATATCAGTATGGATATCGTTGGACTTATATTGACTTGTAGATGTCATATTTGATTAGATTGAATGTGTTTGGTGATGATTTAAGGGAGTAGAGCTTTTGTTTGATGCTTCAGATTGTGTTTTGGCTTGTAGATCCTCTTTAAAGGCAATTTGATGTGTTCCTTAACTTTTTTTGCTGTGTTTATTTATGATATGCTTGTTTTCTTATGTATTGTAAATTTCTTAGGGTTAGGGGATCCCACATAGGTAAAATGGAGAGCATTTCTGTGGTTACTAGAGTCTTTTGGTGGATTGTACGTATATAATTATTTGTCTTAGTTTGTCTTGCTACTTATTATTAGGCTTAGAATAGATTTGTAGATAATTGGCTTCTTGGTCTTGAATAAATTGATAGTGGGTACCTATTTTAGAGCTTAAGTCGTATTTAGTAGACTTTATTGTGATGATTAGGGCTTAGTGACCTTTTAGAGAATAACTATGTTATCATTATTATTTTGATGGAATAACTGAAGGTAAGTAGAGTATAAATGGACATGTAATTTAACAGGTAGTTATCGGGGTCTAGTGTCTATAATTAAAGTATATTGTTAAGTAGTGTAGTTCTCCATTTAGTGATTTAGTCTAATGATGTCATCTTTAGGGAAAGAAGAGACTTCATATATGGAATAACCTAGGTTGGGTAAGTTTTGATATATAATATTGTGTGTATTATTTATTAGTATTATTTATGTGCTGCTCGTGTGGGAGCTCATATGAGTATTACTATTGACTTGGGAGGTTTTTATTATGGTGATATCCGAGTGAAGACTTGAATTGATATTATTGGCTTAGTTATGCATTAATTGCCTTATTACTATCATGATGTCTAAGTGGGAGCTTGACTTGATATTATAAGCATTATTTAAGCATTAAATTGCATGATCATTATCAAGATGCCTGAGATAAGGACTTCAAATGATATTATTGATGTCTTATATGATTGTTTATTTCAATGGTGTCATATGATGACTTATCTCATGAATTATTGTCATTGAATAAATCCTGAGCTCATTTATACATGTACTGAGAAATACTAATTTTAAAATATAAGATATTTTCATAAAACTCTTTGCCAAATTCATTTTCCAGTAAGGTTAATTTTGCTATTTTAAAAAATCCTTGGTCGAGGTCATTTGGCAGAAAGTGTGACTATGATATATAGTGGAAACTTTTAGCTGAGGTTATTGCCAGCAATGTCCGTGGCTGAGTGTAATGACCTTCCAAGTTATTTTTTGCTTTTCCACACGATTTCGCCATTTAGTGCTTTTCTATAGGTTTCCTAAATCATTTATGACTTTCTGGTGTTGACATTTTAATTACCTGGGAAATTTATTTGATTTTATGTTACGGATTTGGTTTGGGTCCCAAGGCTTTCAAACACAGTTTAAGCAATCAAACATAATTTGATAAAAATATACCTTTGGTGTAGGGCCTATATGTCATCGAAATGACCTCGAATGAAAATATCAATTGAGCCATTGAGTCTAGAATGTCAAATTTAATAAGATTCTAAATGAATCTCGAGTGGTCGGTGGATACTTGTAAATTTCCAAGTTTAGCTGATACATCATTCAACTAACGCATCCGCTAAAATGGACCCTTGGTCACTTTAGTAGAGGATTCTTAAGAGGCCAAGAGGTCGCTTTATCGGCCAAAGGCTAGACCATCCTGGTTGCTTTATCAAAGGCAAGTTTGCTAAAGTGTACATGGCTTAAGTGATGTCTTAATCGCTTTAGCAGAGGCCGTCCTTGAGGCAGGGATCGCTTAAGAAATCCATTGACCACTTTAGCGGTGACCACTTAAGCGGTCATGTGGTTTCTTAAGAGGCACTTAGGAGGACATTAAATTTTTCCCTTTACCTGATTTTCTCCCATTTTCACAAGTCTCAAGAGCATTAAAGCCCTAAAGAGTATGGAAAATTAGGAGAGTGATTATTAGGCGATTGTGAGGTATTGGAGAGCTCGGGATAACCATTTTCTCATCAAAATCCTAGTAAGTTTTTGTCTAATTATTGGTTTAATTACCTGATTTAGTCATAAATCCCTAGTCTCCTAGTTAGTTTATTATGACATCATTTAAGCTTGAATTTCACCTATTCTATAGGGTAAATGATCGTTGAGGATAGAGGGACGTATTGACGGTTTTAATAGCGAAATTTTGTAAGCCCCACATAGGATTTTGACTTGATTTTGGATCCAAAGTGTAAAACTGCAATATGGGGACCATTATTTTTTTATGAATGAGTAGATTACTGTTTTGATAGCGTGGCACTATGCGAAATCTTCTCAGAAGGGGAAATTGCAAATTTAGTGGACTTTATTGGGCTTTCTTCGTGTCCAAATAGGCTAGCCTTGCTTTTCTCTTATATTGGGCTTAATAATAGTATATATATGATATTGTGCTAGATTTGGGTTGGGAATCAGGACTTAGTGGTAGTTTTTAGTGCGAATTGGATTATTTAACCAATTAAGGGACCATAATTAGATGTAGTTGACTTAACTACTCGTTTCTAGGGTAGAATTGCTATCTTAGGGTGGAATTGGGCTTATTTAGTACCTTGTAGTGGAATTTGATACCTTAGTCTAGTTTGGGGTAGAATTAAGCTTCGATTAGATTTTTTAGGTTAGAAGTGGGCCCCTCCAACCCACTTAAGGCCAAGATTACTATTAGCTCCTTGTAGACTCAACAGGCCTTGACGCTTTATTTTAACTTTATTCTTGAGCCTAAATAGGTTTTGGGCATAACATTTTTTATTCTAGATTTGTTCTTAGGAGATGGTAAGATCGATTTAAGTCTGGTGATTTATGATGTTAAGATTGGTTCAAGTTCGGCATCTATGATCATATTATATTTTATTTAAGTTTGTTATTCATGATATTAATTATGGTTCTAGTTCAGCTTATGAGATACTATTTTTGGCTCAATTTTGGTATTGAGAGGTTGTTTATGTTGACTATGAGATCGATTAAAGTCTGGTGCTTACAACATGGAACGATCCATAGTTACAATTTTGAGATATAGATATTTGGTGCAATTACTGTTATTACTTCTTCTTGGTTGTATCACTAGGCTTATTGGGGGTACTCATTGGGTTATTTTTTTTTCATCTTTTAGGCTTATGGAGGCCCAATTATGTTAGATATAGTTGTATTCTATTGACTGTTATCTATTTCATTTTTTTACTTTCACTAATTGGAGCTTATTCCAGGTTTTCTATATTTCCCTTAACTTAGCATATTTACCTTGTATTTTATTGCATTTATATTATGATTTAGCTCATTCGGTCAATTATGCTTGCTGAGTACTCATGGTTTTGGTATTCAAACTATACTTCTATACCTTTTTGGTCTAGATCCTAGTACTAGATGCCTTTATTGATGCTATGATTATATTGGTTAGGTTTCAGGGATAGGGTAAGCTCTTGAAGCCAGAGTTCACCTTTTCTCCACCTTCTATTTATGGATAGCCTTTCTATTTTTAGACTATTATATATTTGACTTTAATAGTACTCATTTTCTTTGTATTAGAGGCTCTTGTACTGGCCTTACTAGGTCACGAGATGTTATAACTCCTTTCTTTATTCCTTTTTAGTTATGATATTTTTATTATGATTTATGTCTTTTAATTCAATTAAATTCATAAACTTTGGCATTCATGCCATTTTCCACTAACTAGCTCATTACTCATAGTTTTGGGCTACAATTTGGCTTTCCTACTAGAGGGATAAAGTTTGTGACATCATGACTTGAGAAGTTGGGTTGTGACAAATTAGTATTAGAGCCTATGTTCACCGATATTATCGATACAAGAGCAAGTGTCTTGTAGAGTCCTATAGACTGGAGCGATGACATTTATTTCTTATCTTTAGGAGGCTATAGGTCATTCGTAAGAGATCTTTACTTCCTTCACTCATTTTGAACTAAGAGTCTGTGTTGGTTTCTAAGATTTATTTAGCACTCTTAAATATATGGCTAGGATGCAAGATAATGCTATGTGAGATGAGGATACTGAGTATGGAACTAAGGATCCTACCAGATGACGTGGATAACCTAGAGGTTAGAGGCAAGTGAGAGTTGTAACCCTATCTAGATATCTCGAGAGGGAGACTTTACTAGAATATATTCCTACTCTCATACTAGAGATTTCTCCACCCCAGCAAGTGGTAGGCTAGGGGACTACCCAGGCTTTACCCAAGTTTATTTCCTTCTCATTTCTTAGATATGCTCTAGTTCAACTTTTGGGTTTGGTTAGTGATGCATCGTTTGATGATGCTCAATTTATAGATAATATTAGAATCTAGGCGGGGGTGCAAACTAGTTGCAGTCCCCAGAGTTGAGATCTATCTAGAGCCGGTAGTTACTCAGCCGATAGTTGCCAAGATGGCATATATTTGAGATTGATTTCTCCTAAATTTTTTGGGGCACCAGACGAGGATGCATATGAGTTCTTTGTTGCTTATGAGGATAGCCTTCATATTCTGGTCCTAGTTGAGACTTTTGGTGTTACGTACACTACTTTTTAATTGTATTTAGCAGCCTGATAATGGTAGAAAGGTTATCTTAATTCCAGGCTAGCTAGATCTCCCTCGTTGACATAGACTCTATTCTCTGAGGTTTTCTTGTAGAAGTATATGCCTCATAGACTTAAAGACCATTTAAGAGAGCAATTCTTAAGACTGGAGAAGGGTTCTATGATCATATTGGAGTATGTGGCTCAATTTCATGAGTTGACTATACATGTTACATCTATCTTGATGATCGAGTATGAGCAGATTTTGTGTTTTGCTTGAATACTAAGACTTCCTCTTTGTATGTATACACAGAGTTTGGTTGTTGTAGGCTTGCCTTTTATTGAGGTTTCTGATCATGCTCAGATTGTGAAAAAGATGCATCACAAGGCCCAAGGGGCAGCGATAAAAAGCCACGATACCAAGGAAGTTTTAGTGGGATCCAAAGTGGCTCACGATTCAGAGGCAGAAATTCTCAGGGTAGGTATCTTCTATGCCAGTCTTATTAGCATTAGGGTCAGTCTAATAGGTTCATTAATCCTGCACTTTATTTTACTAATGAATATCAGCCTAGCTACAGTGATCATCCTGGTCAGGATAGTGGTCAATCTTTGAGAGGTTCATATTCTCAATTTTCTAGCCGAGGTAGCTATTCTAGGTCAGCCAGGTATTTTGGAAATAGTGAAGCACCTGTGGTGTGCTTGAGTGTTGAGACTTTGTACATTCTCTAAAGAGTCCCAGGCGTAGTTGCACCTGTAGCATAGTATTTTACTTATTAGGGCAGCGTTGCCCCAGCAAGAGGTGGTATGCAGGATCATTGGGGTAGCCCCTAGGGTTCTCTTGAAGGTTGTCAGGTAGGTAAGATAGTTGATCGGTCTGGCTCCCAACTTGGTGGTGGGCGAGGTCATTTATATATTTTACCAGGTAGACCAAAGGTATGCAGATTCTATAACTATAAGTACGATCCAGTGTGCCATCAGCAACCTTTGATTTATTTGATTTGGAATCCACTTATTCTTATGTGTCTACTTATTATGCACCACAGTTAGAGTTCTCTTGGGATTCATTATCTGTGCCATTGAGTGTATCTACTCTCTTAGGTAATTCTTTAATAATGGATCAGGTTTATAGAGAATATATTGTGATTGTTCGAGACTTTGATTCTTAGGTTGATCTAATCCTATTAGATATAGGGGATTTTGATATAATTCTGGGCATGGATAGGTTATCCCCCTATCATGCAATTTTGGATAATTTTGCCAAGACCATTACCTTAGCCATGCTCGACATACCCTCCATTGTGTGGCAAGGATCATTTAGTTGTACACTGACTGGGAATATTTCTTATATTTGAACTAAGAGACTTAGATTTAGGGGTTGTGAGTCTTACATTACTTATATTTGTGATGTTAATATGGAGAGTCCTTCAATTTACTCTATTCCTATAGACTATGATTTTCCTGATGTTTTTCCTACTGATCTAGTTGGTCTTCCTCCTGAGCATGATATTGAGTTTATTATTGATCTTGAGCTGGTCACCTAAGCTATTTCTATGATATCTTATTATATGGCTCTTGTTGAGTTTAAGGAGATAAATTCTCAGCTTTAGGATCTTCTAGGGAAGGGTTTCATTAGGCTGAGTATGTCTCCATGGGGTGCTCCCGTCGTAATTGTGAAGAATAAGAATGGTTACTTTCATAGATGTATTGATTACTGACAGCTTAATAAGGTGACAGTGAAGAATAGATATCCTATGCCTCGTATTGATGACTTGTTAAACCAGATTCAGGGAGCAACGGTGTTCTATAATAGTAACTTGAGGTCCAATTACCATCAGTTAAGGATTCAGGCTAAGAACATCCCAAAGACAACCTTCAAGACTCGCAATGTCCATTATGAGTTCCTGGTGATATATTTTGGGTTGACTAATTCCCAAGAAACATTAATGAATTTGATGAATCGCATGTTTAGACCTTATTTAGACACATTTGTGATTGTGTTAATAGATGACATTCTTGTGTACTCAAGGAGCAGGAAGGAATATATACAGCATCTGAGGATTATGCTCCATACTTTAAGAGATCATAGGCTTTTTCACAAATTCTCAAAGTGTGAGTTCTGGTGCGAGTCTGTAAGACCCCACAAAGTTCCCTCATAGTTTGAGTCGTAGGGCGTGTCAAGTGAGGCATGATTTTGGCCCTAAAATATTGAGAAGTGGCTTTCTAAGTAAGTATCGTGTTAACCATATAGAATTTTCCTAATTTAGACTTTTTATCATGTGAGAAATCTGATAAGCTTTCCATCGATATAATATTTGCCCAAATCCAATACCCGAGTAAGAAGTTATGGCTAATTTAAGACTTGGTCATAAACAACATCATTTAGGTTCTTGGTGCATCACAGAGAGGGTTTATTTGGTAATTGTCTAATTCCAGTGGAAATTCATGATAGTGGGCGTCACACTGAAGGTCCAGGTCCCAACCAGTGGAACAACGCGATAAGTGGCGTGTCGTGGTGGCCTATGAAATCAGGTTCCTAGTTTAATTTTTCCAACTTCGTACAGATGTTAAAAAGGTCACTTTGGACTTTTCCAAAGCCAATAAAACCACACAAACACCAAATCAAAGTCATTTCCAAGCATCCTATGAGTTTTTTCTCAAGTTTTCTCTCATCAAAAACCCTAAGTATCCAAAACCTCTTCCAAGAATCTCAAGAATCCACCATGGATTTTCTAAATTGAGTCAAGATTCAAGGTTCCCAAGTCAAGGGCCTCAAGAACTCTCATTCAAGAGTACGAATAGAGTTCCAAAAGGGAGAGTTCATCCAAAGCGTCTAATTCAAGGTATATGGGGCTTTGAAGAAGGGTAACCCTTTCACCCTTGTGCCCAAAAAGGCTTATTTACATCATGATTTTCCTAAAATCTATGAGATATTTACATGAATCTGGATTGGGGTTTTCACCCATATGAGAGTCAAATGGAATGATCTTTGCATGTTTTCTTGAGAAATTACAGCTGGGTATAAACCCCATGATTTTAGTCATTGAGAAACTAATCTTTGTCATGTTTGAGATATTGAAGTATATGACTATATTGATATTTTGAGATAAATTGCTGAAATTTCCAGATTTCCATATGATTTAGGAATTATATGCTATATATATATATATTATGTTTTTGATGAGCTTTAACTTGAGATTGAACTATGGGTTAGTAATCCATATTTAAGACTTATGAAATTATGAACTCTTGTGCTATAAGCACCCATGATTTGAGTATTTTGATATGATTGAGAAATGAATTAACCTAATGGTCCAAAAGCTTTGAAATCCACTTCATCATATGAGATTATCTGTTTGATTATTTGATTCGTGGTGAACCATGAGATTATTCTAAAAGTGGATTTTTATGAGAAGAGCATAGATAATCTAAAGGGAGTAGTATTTAGCACCGAGCAGATAAGTTACTATGTTTTCTTACCCTAAAACTACGTGCCACAGTAGGTTGGGCCTGAGGCCGAGTTTATGACGATTATGATTGGGCCCGAGGCTGAGTTTCATTTAGTGATCATTAGACCTAGGTTATACTTCCTGGAAAGAGTATGACGCTCCTCCCCAACATGAGGTCTCTTCCTTAAGAGGACAAAATGTTGGACTCTATGTAGCTCGCATGGTTTATATCGGTTGCGAGAACCTCCCTTGACCTTTAAACTTCGAGATCAAATACCCATTTTCCTTTCTCTATAGTGTATTTTCCCAAATGGTTGAATTGCAAAGATGTTCCCTAACTAAAGTGTTTTCTTGATGTGAGCTATTTCCTAAATAAAAGTACCTTCCCTTGATATAGTACTTTTCATAAAGCTTTGAGATAAGTTCTTTCCTTGAACTAGAATACTTTTCCATTGGAGATAGAATGATTTTTCCCTAAAGCTTGAAATGAGATATTTTTCCTAAAGTGAATGAAATGCCTCCAAGTATGTTTTCCAAGTCATATGACTCCGAATTCCAAGTATATGGCATGTGAGTCGTCTCATACTGCATACATGATTTGATTGAAGAAGATTGATACTATTTTATACATGTGCATTTACCCCCGCATACTCAGTACATTCCAAGTACTGATCCACATATATATCTATGTGCTACATTGTGTCATAATATAGGTTCAGGTGCTCAGTCCCATCTTCGCCCATGATTCTTTGAGTACCTTGCCTACGTTTTCTATAGTGGTAAGTCCTTATGGTTCGAGGGCCGATCTTTAGATATTTACTGTACTTGAGAGACTATGTTTTATCTTCAGTTTATTTTGAGTTAGTTGGGGACCTGTCCCAACGACTCTCTAGATTTTGATTTGTAGAGTCTTGTCAGACTGGTATCTGACTTGTGATGTATTGAGAGTTTGGTATTGTGTTCTTGTTGAGATTTCTCTATATTGTGGAAATATGAACCAAGTATCTTTTCTATATTCCCTTTCACGTGATATGATTATGCGAGTATTTAAGTCTATTTCATCTTGAATTGAGTGTTGTTGCTAGAAATCGGCTCTAAGGTTAGCTTGGGGCTACTTGTAGACTTAAGCACCGTATGACGTCCTAGGAGGCTATTTCGGGTCATTACAGAGTCGATGACATTTTTATGACATGTGTTGTCTAAGAATGGGATTATTGTAGATCCTAGATCCCACAAAGATTGAGGCTTTTAGTGACTGGACCAGGCCTATATATCTGTTTGATATTCATAGCTTCATTGGTTTGGCTGGTTACTAAAGGCGGTTCATTGTGGGTTTTCTGCTATTGTAGCGATGATGACCAGATTAACCAGAAAGGAGGTTTTTTTCTAGCGGTCTGAAGAGTGTGAGTCAAACTTTAAAAAGATCAAGGGTTCTCTCACTTCATCTCCTATATTGGTTCTTTTTGTTGAGGGTAAGGGATTCACTGTATATTATGATGCTTTTGATGTTGGTCCAAGTTGTGTGTTGATGCAGCATGGCCGAGTTATTACTTAGGCATCAAGGCAACTAAAGGCGCATGAGTGCAACTACCCCACTCATGATTTTGAGTTGGCAGTGATAGTTTTCATGCTTAAGATTTAGAGACATTATTTATATAGAATGCATTGTGAGATTAACATAAATCATTGTAGTCTTCAACATCTTATGACTTAGAGAGAGATTAATATTAGGTAGCAGAGATAGATGAAGTTTCTGGAAGATTATAACAACTCTATTCTATACCATCTGAGAGAGGCGAATGTAGTAGTAGACGCCTTGAGCAAAAAAGCAGTGAGTATGGGTAGCTTGAATTCTATTTTGGTTTTTGAGAGGTCATTGGCGTGGGACATTCAGTCCTTAGCCAACTTGATAATACAACTTGATATTCAAACTCCAAAAAGATCCTCGATAGTGTTGAGGCGAGGTCTACCTTATTTAAGAAGTTTTAGAGTTGCCAGTTCAAAGATAGAGAAGGACTTTTTGTCATTATGATCAGGTGCTAAATAGTGAACCCAGGAGGGCTACCATAGATTTTAAGCACATTTTGAGGTATGACGGTCGTATTTATATTTTGGGGGTTGGTGAGTTGATTCAGTTGATATTGCACGAATCTCACAGATCCAGATACTTTATTCACCCTAGGAGAGCTAAGATGTATTTAGGGATTTGAGGCAGGACTACTAACAGAGTGGCATGAAGGGAGATATGGCAGACTTATAGCTCATTGCCTATGTTGTCAGCAGGTGAAGGCTGAGCATCAGAGACTTAGTGGGTTGATTCATATATTACCCATTCATAAGTGGAAGTGGGAACGGATCATCATGGACTTTGTTAGTGCTTTACCTCGCACCTTTCGTGGTTCAGATGGCGTTTGTGTCATTGTAGATCGGTTGACCAAATTGGCATATTTCCTCCATGTTCATATATTCTTTATTGTCGAGAGGTTAGCCCGTATCTATGTTACTGAGATAGTTTGCCTGCATAAAGTGCATATCTATTATCTTTTATTTCCAGATTTTGGAGATCTTTTCAGGAGGATTTAGGTTCTCAAGTAGATCTTAGCACTGCTTTTCACCCTTAGATCGATGGGCGGGCGAAATGGACTATTCAATTTCTTGAGGATATGTTCTGAGCTTGTGTTATGGATTTTGGACATCAGTGGGAGAAACACATAGATTTGGTTGAGTTTGCATATAATAATAGCTACTATTCGAGCATTGAGATGGAACCATTTGAGGCATTATATGGTAGGAGTTGTCGATCTTTGATTAGATTTCTTGAGACCTTTAAGGTTTGGCCCCATGGTAATGACTTGACTTGCTTTGGGAGTTAGTGGATAGACTAAGGTTGATTCAGTATAGGATGAGGGCAATTTGGAGTACGTAGAAAGCTTAGGCAGATTCTAGACTTTGTGTCTTAAGGTTTGGAGTTGGAGCCTGAGTATTCCTTCGAGTATTGCCCATGAAGGGTGTGATGAGGTTCAGAAGGAAAGGAAAGCTTAGACTCAGGTATGTTGGACCTTTTAAGATCCTTTACACTGTTGGAGATATGGATTTTGTGTTAGACTTGCACCCAGATTTTCCCGCTATTTATCTAGTTTTCCATGTTTCTATGCTGCGGCATTACATTCCTGATAAGTCACATGTGCTTTGGTGGGACTAAAATTAGTTGGATGAGAGGTTGACTTTTGTGCAAGAGTTCATGTTCATATTAGCCAAGGATGTCAAACATTTGTGCTCAAGAGAGATTACAGTAGTTAAGGTTTAGTGGAGACACCGCCCAGTAGAGGAGGCTACTTTGGAGATCGAGAGTGAGATGCGGGCACAATAACCCCGCCTATTCGAGCCTTCAAGTACATCCTAACTCTTTACTTTTGCGAAAAAAAAGCCCTTTTAGTAGTGGATATTGTAATGACCCTCCAGGTCATTTTCTGCTTTTCCACACATTTTCACTATTCAGACCATTTCTATAGATTTCCCAAGTCATTATGACTTGCTAGAGATGATAGTTCAATTATTGGGTAGTTCATTTAGTTTCTTAAGCCAATTCTCTATTTTGAAATCTTCGCTGGTAAGAATTATCTATCAGGCAAAAACTTTAGGTTACCAACCTCATATGCTAATTTTGACAGTTCCATCTTCTCTAGAATATCAATTTTAGGCAAGGAAGACCTTTGGTTCAGCTCCCAAGGCTTCCAGACTCATTTCGGGCAAATTTAGTAAAAATAGCCCTTGACTGTGAGGCCCACATTTTATCAAATGACCTCGGATGGAAATTTTGATGATGCAATTTAGTCTAGAATGTCGACTTTGGTAGGGTAGCGTAGTACATTTGCATTCACAAGTTCCAAATAAATCTTGAGTGGTCGGTAGAAACTTTGAATTTTCCAAGTTCAATTGATGCAAATCTGTTGATGTATTTGATAAAGCAGACCCTTGGTGGCTTTAGAGAATTAGCGGCCAAGAGGTCTTTTTATAGGCTAAGGGCTAGACCAGCCTGGTCTCTTTAGCGAAAGCCAATTTACTAAAGTGGATATTGCTTAAGCGACATCTTGATTGCTTTAGCAGAGGTCGTCCGTAGGGTCGGGATCGCTTAAGCGGTCAAGTGGCCGCTTAAGCGGCACCTGAGAGGACATTAAATTTGGCCCTTCATTCAATGTTCTCCCTTTTAACACAAGTCTCAAGACCATAAAGCCCTTGAGAGTGGAAAATTAGGAGAGTTATCATTGGGAGATTGTGGGGTGTTGGAGGGCTCGAGATAACCATCTCCTCATCAAAATCCTTGTAAGTTTCCATCTAATATTATTTTAATTCCCTGATCTAGTCATAATTCCCTAGTTTCTTGGTGAGTTTAATGTGATATTGTTTAAGCTTGGAATTCACCCAATCTTGAGGGTAAATCCTTGATCATAGAGGGATATGTTGATGATTTCAACAGTGAGATTCCACAAGCAGGCCAAACATGGGTTCTTGACTTGATTTTAGATCCAAAGCATAGAAATTCAACATGGGCACCATTATTCTTGTATTAATGAGTAGATTACTATTTTAATAGCGTGACACCTTGCGAAATCTGCTCGGAAGAGGAAATCACCAATTTAGCAGATTTTATTGGACTTTCTTCGGCATCCATATAGGCTAGGCTTACTTTTCTCTTAGATTTGTCTTAATTATAATATCGATATTATATTCTTCTAGTTTTGGATTAGAAATCAGGACTTAGGGGTATTTTTAGTGTGAATTAGATTATTTAGCCGATTAAGGGACCGTAATTAGGTATAGTTGACTTAACTACTTGTTCCTTAGGTAGAATTGCTATATTAGGGTGCAATGAAGCTTGTTTAGTGCCTTGTGGTGTAATGTGACACCTTAGTCTAGTTTGGATTAGAATTGACCTTAGACTGGACTTTTTGGGGTTATAAGTGGGCTCCTTCGGCCTACCTTAGTCCAAGATTACTATTAGCTTCTTGTATACTCAATAGGCCTTTACATATTATTTTAATTATATTCTTGATCTTGAGGAGTTTTAGGCATATGATGGTTTATTTTATATTTGTTCTTGGGAGATGGTAAGACCGATTCAAGTCCGACAATTTATGATATTAAGACTTATTCGAGTCTGGCATCTATGATTATATTACATCCGGTTCAAGTTCGATATTCATGATATTAATTTTGGTTCAAGTCCAGCTTATGAGACACTATTTTGTGGTCAAGTTTGGAATTGAGAGGTTATTTATGATAATTATGAGATGAGTTCGAGTTTTGTGTTTACAGTATGAAAAGATCCACAGTTACGAGTTTGAAATATGGATAGTTGTTGTAATTATGGTTATTACTTCTTTTTGATTGCATCCACAAGGCTTATGGGTTCCGCATTAGGTTATTAACTTTGTTTGCATTTTTGGGGCTTAAGGGGGGCAGTTACGTTAGAGATAGTTATGTTCTATTGATTGTTATCTATTTTGGCTATTTACTTTTGGTAATTAGAGTTTATTCCAGGTTTGCCTTTTTCTCCTTGACTAAATTTTTTACCTTGTATTTTATTATATTTATATTATAATTTATCTTAGTCAACTGATGATATCTACTGAGTACCAATAGTTTTTCTGCTCTTATTACACTTCTATATCTTTTTGGTGCAGATCTGAGTACTAGATATTACTGTTGATGTTGTCAGAGTTTGGAGATAGAGTGAGTAGTAGATGTTGTCATTAACGATATTATTGTGTTGGTCTGGAATATTATTACTCTTCTCCTTATTCATTTTAGTTATGTTATTGTTCTTATAATTTATGTCTTGTAATTCATTTACTTGCATAATTTTTGGCATTCATGTCATTTTCCACCAATTAGCCCATTACTTATAGTTCCGGCCTATGGTTTAGCTTACCTATTGGTGGGGTAAAATAGGTGCCATCATAACTTGAGAAGTCAGATTGTGACATCGAGGTTATTTTTTGGTAAGGTTGATTGACATTGTGAAAGTATATGGGTGGCCAAGACCCCCCCCCCCCCTCCATGGATCTTGTCTGAAGTGCTAAGGCTTTGAAGATGCATATAAAACATCCCAACATCATCACTACATTACATTGCACGACTTGCATTGCATTGCCTTTTTTTGGTATGTTTAGATATTGTGTTTGAGTATTTACTTTTATATTGAATTACCACGATTGAACCTTGATTGTTATTTTGTATTCTACATCCATTCCGCTACATTATATCATATTGTATTGCCTCTTGGTTATTTTTGGGAGTTCAGTTATTTATGAGATGTGGGGTGTAGCTATGGCTTGGTTAGTGAGACTTATAGTGTCTTATCTATTGGTTGCATGTTTTACACATAATTATACACACTTACTATTGTATCCTAAATTATTGGTTGAACGTAATTAACTAAGCATGATATGTTGTGTTAGTGAGTCTCCCTCATAAATGATTCTCCTTAATTATTGATCATATAAAGTTGAATGGCAAGGTTTTCTCTCTCTGCAGACATTAGCCTAACGTACACACTCCATGGGAAGGTGAGCAAAAGCTTTGATTTCAACTGCTAGCTTAGGGGGAAAGAATATGGGGAAGCTCACCATCTTAGTAAGTGGAGATGATTGAGGTGAAGAGCAATCTATGAGGTCTATCCGAAATGTAACAGTAACAGGTAGTTTAGTAAATAGGGAAAGTGTAGTTGGAAGCTTGAAATTGGGATCGGGGAAAGGCAAAAGTAGTGTAACAGGGACTATTGTTGATCGTGGTAGCTCAAAAAATATCTCAGAGAAGGAAAGAGTGAACCATGAAAATAGAGGAAGCAAAGTAGTTAAAGTAAGCTTGGAGCAGGGTATTGCAAAGAAACAATAGAAAGTTTAAAGTGTGACGGAAAACATCCAGGAATGGCAGACAATCACTTCATCCCCTTGTTCATGGGCTGATGAAGTGTAGAGAGTTTCTATGGGAGGCACTAGTGGATCCAAGAAGGCACTGGATAGAGCTAAGGCATCAGTTTGGGACAAATTATATGTTAGGAAGCTGAAGGAAGTTGGATTTAAGCATGATTATGTTCCCTTAATTAAAATAGGTAAGGAATTAATGGTCGAAATTGACGATGAAGACATTAGCTCAGAAGTGGAATACTGGAAGAATGCTATTGTGTGTGTGTTCTAGCTGTATATCCCCCTTTTAGCATGTTGAATGGTTACGTTTAAAGGAAATAAGGAAACTAGGTATAAGTAAAGTGGCTATGATGAAGAATGGCATCCTATTGATCAGGTTTAATACTGAAGAGGGAAAGGAAGAGGTTCTAGATGAGGGCATATACCATTTAAATAGCAAACCACTAATAGTGAGAGCTTGGACTCCAAAGATGGATTTTTCCAAGGATGAACTATGGTTTGTGCCTATTTGGATTAAGATGTCGGGTCTAGAATTCAAATATTGGAGTACAAAAAGCCTGAGTAAGATCAGTAGTCGGCAAGCCTTTGATGGTGGATAGGAACCCAGAGCAGAAGATAGGTTTAAGTTTTGCTAAAGTATTGGTGGAGGTGCAGATAGGGAAAGCTCTACCTAATACAACTTAGTTTAGTAATGAAAGGGGCCAAGTTATGGAACAAAGGACCATATATGACTGGAAACCTACTATCTGTGATAAATGCCAGAAGTATGGGCATAGCATTGAAGAGTGTAGGAAGAACAAACCAAAGGAAATCGTAAAGAACACTGAGAACAATGTAACTGATTATGCAGGGTCCAAGGGAGTCTCTAAGAACACTGAAGTGGATGAAACAACGGCAAAAGGAGCGGGGAAGATGACTGAGCAATAACAAGTTATGCAGATTGCATCAACTAAGATGAATCACTAACTACAGCTTACTGGGAGGGTTCAAAATGTTGAGAGGTTACCAATCCCTCTTATGAACATCTTCCAAAAGTTAGGAGAAATATCACAATCAGGTACACAAACTACTAAAGCTAGTGTAGGATGTAAAAGTATTCCCTCAAGTGATCATAGTTAAGCTGTTATGTTGGAACACTAGAGGCCTTGATGGCCTCAATAATCAGAAGGAGGTCAAACTCCTCTGCAGTAATTTAGGGACTGGTTTAATTTGTTTCATAGAAACTAAGATAAAAGCAAATAAGGTAGCTACTATAGTTGATAAAATTTTTAGAGGATGGTCATATTATTGCAACCATGGGTACCACTACAATGGAAGGATAGTCATAATTTGGAGGAAAGACTGGTATGAGCTAGAGGTGAAGTTCGAAAGTGCACAAGTTGTCACTTGTAACATCAAATACATTCCCCTTCAACTAAAATTTGAAGTTACATTTGTGTATGCTTTTAACTCGAGGGAAGAAAGAGTGGAACTCTGGGACTACCTGAGAATGACTAAGGTAGGATACACACTTCCATGGATGATCCTTGGGGATTTTAATATAGTTCTACATAGAGATTATAGAGTAGGAGGGAATGCAGTGACTTACACATAAGTAACAGACTTTCAACAATATGTGGAAGATTGTCAAGCTAAGGAAATGCTAAGTACAGGAGCCTATTACACTTGGAGTAACAGACAAGAAGAAACAATTTATTCTAAGATTGACTGGGTGTTTATTAAGGGAGAGTGGCTGGACAATATGCCAGACATAAAAAGTCATGTACTACCTGAGGGAGTAAGTGATCATTGTCACATACTAATCAAGTTGGAGAAGAAAGAGCAAAGACCTAGAGCAGCCTTCAACTATTGCAATGCATGAGGTACTCACCATTCATTCCATACAATAGTTTAGGAAGCATGGAATACCCATATACTTGGGTGCCATATGTTCAAAGTGGTGTAGAAAATGAAAAACCTGAAGGGTAGGCTGAGGAAACTACTCAAACAGTGGTATCATAATATGATAGAGCAGGTAAATTCAGCCAGAGATGACCTCAATATGGCACAAGTCCAATTGCAAACACATCCCATGGACACTGACTTGCAGCAACAATAGAAAAGGCTTAGACAAAAATTCCAAAAAAATTCATATACAGTTGAAATAATATTGATGCAAAGAAGCAAAGCTACATGGCTGAGGCTGGGTGATGACAACACGAAATACTCCTTCTCCATGTTTAAGAGAATAACAATTCAGCACTCAATCACGCAAATCATAGATGAATCTAGCCAACTGAAACATGAGTGAACGAAGATTGCCTGTATTTTTGTGGGATACTATAAGGAGATGTTTAGTACTAATGGAGAGCCAAGAACCAAGTCTAGTGGATTGATTTATGATCAAGGACCGAAGATTAATGGGGGGAAATAATGTCATCTACTGGAACCTGTAACTGATGCAGAAGTAAAGAATATAATATCGAGCATGAATATAAATAAAAGCTCGAGGCCAAATGGTTATGGAAGTGGATTTTTTCGAGATGCGTAGAGTGTAATAGGTATGGATATTTGCTCTATTGGGCATGAATTTTTTCAAACAAGGAAGATGTTGAAGAAAATCAATAGAACTATGATAACACTTATTCCAAAGACTAAAAAGCCTAAAACTACCAGTCAATTAAGACCTATTTCTTCTTACAAGACTATATAAAAATGTATTTCAAAGCTGCTTTATAGAAGTTTAAAGAAGGTACTTCCTACTCTTATCAATCCCACTTAGGATGCGTTTGTTCAAGGCAAGTCTCTTATACAGAATGAATTAATATGTCATGATATTCTGAGGCATTACAAGAGAAGGACTTCACCTAGATGCCTCATGAAAATTGACTTGAGAAAGGACTACGACATGGTCAGATAGGAATTTGTAGAGGAGATACTGCATGGATTTGGACTTCCTCTAAAGTTTATTCAGCTAATCATGGTGTGTGTGACCACTACCACATTTATACTGAAGGTTAATTGACAGCACCCAAGCGTATATGCAACTATACGTGGTCTTATCAAGTAGTAAAGTGGCCTAATGAAATCCAAGTATCGATCCCACAGAGACTTAATTTAACAACAATTTAATTCTAGTTTAACTTTGAAGATTTATTTGATGCAAAGGTAACCAAAAAGAGAGTTTGTAATTTTATAAATTAAAAAAAAGTAACGAATGCGTAAATAAAAATACTTGGAACAATCAATAGATTAAAGCCCAGGGTTAAAGCACTTGAACAATCATACTATGTTATTGAAATTAATCCGTTAATTCACTTATCTTGGTTGTTGATTCGTAGGGTTAATTGCATTATCATGATTTACCAACCTCTAATCTTTTACCTAATTTGGACATTACAACTACATCGTTGAGCGGGGATGTAATAATTCAATTAAGTTAATTAAAGCTATCATCCTACATTTGAATCAAGTAACGCATCTAAGTACATCCCTGTCCTAAACGCTAAGTTTAATTCGTTATTTTATAAATGAATAAAAACCCAAACTTTGTTTATTCCCTTGTTCTATCTCCCTATTCCTTCTTCTAAAATCACAAGGTTGACAATATATGTATTTTATGGGTGATCAATCCATAAAATATTTAAATCAAGAATAAACAAATAACTAATAATGATAAGCAAAATTAATCGAAATTAATCCAAAATAATAGAAATCATGTTCTTGGCCTTAACCCCGTAAAGAGGATTTTTTTAGCCAATAATATTCATAATCACGATCTAAATAATTGAATACATGATATGAAAAATTAAATATTAATTAAAAAAATAATAGAAATAATAAACCGTGTGCAGCTACCCAAATTAATTCTCCACAGAATTGTCCAAGAAAATTCCCAGATTGTAATTTGTACGTGTCCACTTCTAAAAATAATGTTCCAGGTGTCCAAGTGTATATAATATATTCATTCTCCTAATTTTGGTGGGATTGGAAATCTACATTCCATAAAAATATTCCCACGTGCTTCCTCCAATCATGTGCCATGCTTGAATTAGAATTGGACATTATCCTATTGTTGGCAGAATATGGATCGGTGAACTACAGCATACGACGCACGCAGTAGTGCCCCAAAATGGAGCATGTGTGGCACGCATTTTGCACGACTCTACTGGAATTTGTATCTTACAATTTTTCTAAGGAATGGGAGCACTAAAATAGAGGGTGCGACACACGCACATCACACACATACACTGGAAATTGCATCCAAAAATTTGGTTAAATCTCTTTATTGTTCCATTTTTATCTATGCCGTTTGTAGTGTATTTTCAATAAATTTTTGGCCTTTAAATCATCAATATATCACGGTATTCAGATCACCAAGTCTCCTACAATATTACACCCCACATATTAAAGATCAAAACAACACAATATTCTCAACGACGAATCAAAACAAGAGCTACGATGATGCAAATTTTCAATGATCTTCCACTTATTATTCTGACTCTTGACTTAATAAAATTAAACTTTGAACATTAAAAATAAGTTATTCCACTCATAATTACATATTTATACCATTTGGAATAAATTAAACACATTAAAATCCAACTTAGCCAACTAGACACCCCTAGCTCAAGCTAGTAAAACTAGTTTTCTGGGTTGGACTCTAAATGACTCAATTAAATACAAACTTGTTTAAAAAAATACTTTGGACATTGTAAATACACACTTGTACACTTAAATGCTTATTAATATCAATATGAACACGTTGAGCACACGAATTGCTCTCAAAACAAGGCAAAATATGCTAAAATAATAATACCGAAGTATATAAAATCACCTCAGATCATCAGCCCACACTTAAACTCTTGTTCATCCTCGAAAAACTCTTTACTTTAAGAATAAATATCTGAGGTGACACTGCACTTCTACTAAAATGAAGACACTCAAGCTAGCACTACAATGACTACACAAAATGCAAGTTTCTACACAAAGCACGTTATTTACACAATTGAAAGCTCAAGAATTCTACTCTGAAACATCCTAGCCTCAAGAATTGACTCGCCAAAGTGGAAAACTATGCATATTTCTCAATCAAGGGCATTATACAAATCACCCACATTCATCAAATATGTTCCCCTCATAACAAGAGAGTTACCCATGAGCACTCATAATAATGCAATTTATAACATAATGGGTACAAGAATCAAAATACGCTCACTCTCACAAAGAATTCAGAGGTTACACACAATGAACCGTAGGCTTTTTGTTAGTGTAATTCTCCACTAATAGTCAAATGTAAAGCTTAGGATAAATTAGGACTTTTTCTGGTTGTAATGTAGGCTAAGGTACGGGTAGGAGCTATTTGGAAATAATGACTAACCTCTCTAAGAGCTTTAATACACTACATTATATATTTAGAACCAATCTCCAACAACCCATTTACACCAATTTTTGTCTCCCCATTCTCTTATTTTGCCCCATCTCTTTTAGGCATTTTCATAAACACTTGGTGGACACAAAGTTTACTACCACAAGAATCAATTTTTTTTCTGTTTAAAAAATTATGGCAATATTTTTAACATAAGTTATATCACAAACATCCACCACACATCAATTATACACTAATAACTATTACCTTGGGGCATCAATTTCATCTTTTTCTTTTTCAATTTCTCAAACTCCTTACTAATTCATTGTTTTTCATTAAAGCACTTAGGAGCTTTTTGGATCAAATTATGGTCTATCAAATAAGAGGGATTAGGATACTTATGAGGTTTCCAAAGAAAAATCTAAAGCCTCAACGGGGGTTAACTAAGATAATGCACAAGGGTAGGATAAATAAAAGGTATAAAACAAGGCTATCAAAGAAATCCCTATATCATCTCTTAAACCCATATACTTTATTTCACTTCACACATACACCGAGAAAGTTCTAGACATCTCATGCAAAAAGAAATATACAAAATACCTCACACGAACATGGCATATGCTCAATTCATATAGGACATCATAGACACCCAACCAAACAATAGCATGAATTCAAATTTAAGCCAACAAGTACAAGAGTCATAAACATGAGCCAAAGAGTTTCAAAAATAGCAATTCACTCAATCAACAAGTTTTTATAAAACAAACCCACTTACATCATGTAATCAAAAATAGCATCAACTCAAATATCTCACTTATTTCTAACTTTAAAAAATTTAAATTGAGCTAAAATTTGGGATTTTCCCAACCCACACTTAAAATTCTACTTTGTCCCCAAAGTGAATTTAAAAGAAAAAAGATAGAAATACTCCCTGAGGCCTCTAGGCCTAGCTAGTAGCATCTTCACATAAAGGATATCCATGGGACCCTACACTCATTCTTTGTCATGCTTCAAGCTAAAGTTTATGGTGCTCAGACTTTCCATTAACCTGTGACTCAACCAAAAATGAAAAATATGTGAAATAAAAAATAAAAACTAAAACGAAAACATACCTAATTAACTTGGGTTTCCTCCCAAGCAGCACCTGATTTAGTGTCGCGGCACGACCCAACTCAACCATATTCCTTCACCCTTTTACACCCTTTTGGGAGCCATTTTTTCATTCTTTTTAGGACTCTTTTACCTTTGGGAATCGGTGGTTTCATCTTAGGACGCTCAATCAGGTAGTTAGAAAAGGTCATTGGTGACTTATGAAACCCACACTTGTCCCCATCAATAACATTGATCATGCATAAATCTTTATATAAGGGACTTTCAATGGGTTCTTTGTAAACATCAAATACCACCTCTTCATCATCTACCCTCATCTTGAGTGTGCTTTTTCTAACATCAATTAAGGCCCCTCCAGTTGCTAAGAATAGATGCCCTAATATGATTGGTACTTGTTCGTCTGCTACAAAATCAAGAATAGAAAAATCAGCAGGAATAACAAATTTACCAATCTTTATGAGGATATCCTCAATAATTCTATCCAGATAAACTATGGATCCATCTGTGAGCTGCATAACCACTCATGTCCCTTTATACTCTCCCAAGCCCAATTTTCTAAGCAATGATAGGGGCATTAAATTTATGCTTGCCCCTAAGTAACTCAATGCATGAACCTCTTTACTCCAAATTTGAATCAGATGGCAAACTTTCCTTGATGTCTCAATTTCTTGGGGATTTTATGTGACATCACTATGCTACACTCTTCAGTGGGTGTTATTGCTCTTACATCCTACAATTTCACCTTCTTAGCCACCACATCTCTAAAGTACTTTACGTACTTGGGCATACTCTGCAAAACATCTAGCAAAGGTAAATTAATGTGAAGTTCTCTAAATGTATCTAAGAACTTCTTAAGAAATGCATCCTTCTTCACTTTAATTTGCCTCTGTGGGAAAGGTAATGGTAGCCTCTTTCCTGTTAGGTCACCATATCAGCATCTACCTCCGTTGTTGCCTTGGGAGGTTCTTCTTAAAGCACATTACCGCTCCTTAAGATGATTGTCATAACTTGCTTTGGATTTTCTGTATCTGTTCGCAAACCACCTTGTGGCTTAGTGTTTAATGCTTATTGTAACTGCCCAATTTGCAAATCTAAACTTCTCTGGGATACTTTTTGATTTTGTAATTTTATCTGTTGACTTTTTATATCTACAAAAAGTTGTGCTTGCCCAACTAAGATTTGTTTCAACATCTCTTCCATGTTGCTCATTGACTGATTTGCAAGTCTGCGGCTGTGGGATGTGCTATTACTGTACACTCCAAGGCTTAGTCTTCCACTACATATTGTAGGCATTATCGTAACTTGGACTTTGAGCATTACCTACATACATCATAGATTCTAGATTTGAAGCATACATGGCCACTGTAAGACAACTGTTTCTGTATACCTCACACTAACTTACAGCTTGTTGAATGGCAATGACTATGGTTGCAAGTTGTACTGCTCCCAACTTCATGCCACTGAAATAAATATTGATCAAGTTTTGTAGTACAAAAACCTATGCTGATAAGGTTGTGAATTAGTCCACCTCCAATACACCTGTAATTCTTTTTGTGGTACTTCTAGAATCTGAATGCTAATCTAGATTTCCTTGTGCTATGCAGTTCAACAATATGTATAGCTCATCACAAGTTAGCTCCAACGCTTGACCATCTACGGGTGAATTTAGCAAAATCTTCGTATTGTGATCAAGAACTTCCACAAAAGTGTGAGAAAGTACCTCATTCGACTATTGATGATATGGAAAATCCTGAAGAAGAGCCTTAAAGCGTTCCCAAGAAATATAGAGGCTTTTATTAGGCTTTTATTTGAAGCTCTCTATCTCAATGCAAAGTCTCACAATCTTGCCTTATGGGAAAAATCTGATGAGGAACTTTCTGGCTATGTCATCCCATGATGTAATTGAATTTTCTGGCTCCGCATTCAACTACGTTTTAGCTTCCCCCAAAAGTGAATGGGGGAACAGTGCCAGCCTCACATAATCTGGAGTCACCCTAGTCGGAGTGAATGTATCAGTAAGTTCAATAAAGGTCTGCAAGTGGACTTGTGGATCCTCATCTGAAAGCCCTACAAATTGTCCACTATTGATAAGAACCTGCAGTGTTTTAAGACAAAATTACCCCAGCTGTCGGCCTTTGAATTAAGGAAGTCAAGTTCGTTGGAAGTGGGACTGCCACTTCCCTAACCTTCCTACCAGCTGCTTGTTGTTTAGACATAGGAACAGTATTCTCTTGGCCTTATTCAATTTGAGGAATTCTAGGAAGAAGGATTACTTCTCTCCTACATTGATGGTATAGTTGCTCGAGATCTGGGCTTGGTTCTACCAACTCTCGATCCCTTGCCAGCATATCAACCTATAAACCTGTTTTCTGCAAAAACAAAACTAAGACCAAGCGTAAAAACACCAAATAAACTTAAAAGTAAAACTAAAATAAACAAAAGTCAAATAACAAGTCCCAGGCAACAGCGCCAAAAATTTGACAGCGCACACGCAAGTGTACGTGGTCTTATTAAGTAGTAAAGTAGCCTAATGAAAGCCAAGTATTGATCCCACAGACACTTGATTTAACGACGATTTAATTCAAGTTTAACTTCAAAGATTAATTTGATGCAAAGTTAACCAAAAAGAGAGTTTGTAATTTTGTAAATTAAAAATAAAGTAACGAATACGTAAATAAAAATACTTGGAATAATCAATGGATTAAAGCCCCTGGGTTAAAGCACTTCGAACAATCATACTATGTTATTAAAATTAATTCGTTAATTCGCTTATCTTGGTTGTTGATTCGTAAGGTTAATTGTATGATCATGGTTTCTCAACCGCTAATCTTTTGCCTAATTTGGACGTTACAACTACATCGTTGAGCGGGAATTTAATAATCCAATTAAGTTAATTAAAGCTATCATCCTACGTTTGAATCAAGTAAGGCATCTATGTACACTCTGTCATGCTGAGTTTAATTCATTATTTTATAAAAGAATAAAAACCCAAACTTTGTTAATTCCCATGTTCTATCTTCCTATTCCCTCTCCCAAGATCACAAGGTTGATAATATATATATTTTATGGGTGATCAATCCATAAAATAATTAAATCAAGAATAACCAAACAACCAATAATGATAAGCAAAATTAATTGAAATTAATCCAAAACAATAGTAATCATGTTCTTGGCCTTAACCCCGTAAAGAGGATTTTTTAAGCCTATAATATTCATAATCATGATCCAAATAATTGAATACATGATATGAAAAATTAAAGACTAATTTAAAAAATAAAACAAATAATAATCCATGTACAGACACCCAAATTAATTCTCCATAGAATTGTCCAAGAAAATTCCTAGATTGTAATTTATACGTGTCCACTTCTAAAAATAATGTTCCAGATGTCCAAGTGTGTATATATATATATTATAGGCCAAACCCATCGGTGGCCCCCTAAACTTGGCACCATCTTTCACTTAGACACCTCAACTGGACCATGTTCATTTTAAACACCTCAAGTAGATAAAAGTGTCTTACTTTGACACTTTTTGCCCTATTGGCAAAATGCATGTTTCACATATTGTTGAGGTGCATCCAAGCCTCATTTTTGCTGATTTGGCATAAAAATCAGCCCCCCAACTATTATATCTCTCTATCCACTATTTGTATTACTTTTTTCTTCATTCCACCATCAAAAAATAATCCTAATTTCTCAAATTTCTTCATTCTTCTTCAACTTTCGTAAATTAGGCCATAAATTAATTTCAGATTTCAATTTGAACGAAAAATTTATTCTTTAATTTCTTAAAAGTTTAATCTTTTTCTAAATTTTCTCAAATTATATTGAAAAATTTCGAGCTCGACGTTCATAACCTATTCTAAAAATGATTACCGCTATTATAAATGTGGTCATAAAGCATTACTGAGGACTTCTTGGACTCAACAAAATCCAGGTCATCCATTTTTTACTTGTAAACTTTCAAAGATAATGTTTTTGACTTCTTAATTAAATTAGTTGATTAATTATGATTTCACCATCGATTTGTAATTGATTTTGTAGAAATTGGGCAGCTTGGTATGAAGAACGACACTGTTCACAAACAAATAGGGTTATTTGGGGTTTGTTGAAAAAAGTGAAGGTGTTTAACGAAAAACAAAATCGAGCAAGAAGATTATATATTATTGGTGTTTTGCCACTACTTTGGTGTTGTCGGGAATATGAGTGTTGAAACCTAATTGCTGAAGTTTTGCATTGAACTCATTCTACTGATATTAATGCTAATTGCTGAAGTTTTATGTTGAACTTATTCTACTGGTATTGATGTTGCAAATTGGCCGTTTAGATGTATAGCTGTGACATTCATTAGGACTTGTAAGGTGTAGTTTGTTGATGTAATGTTGGCCTTGTAATATTTCTTACAGGTGTAGTTTTGTTGATGTAATGTTGGCCTTGTATTATTTCTTACATTTGCTAAAATAAAATGTTTATCATTTAAACTTTTGATCACACATTTATAGTAAAACAAGTGTCAAAGAAGACAAGCAACAACAACTTATTACAGCTCAAAGCAACACCAACAACAACTTCACTAAGCAACACCAACAATAACTTCATAACTATGCTCCATTTTTAGCTCAAAGTCACAATATTGCACATACAAAACATGCTTCAAACAACCAAATTATTTACTGCATACACTAGCATATTTAAGGCCATATTTAAACTAAAGAAGTAAAGGCCTTCTTTACTGCTATACACTACCAGATTTAAACAACCAAATTGTTTGGTGCAATATGTTACACAACAAAAACACAAAAAACCATCAAAATATACTACTTCCTCTTGACTACTTCTTCTTTTTGTTTGCCATTTGCTGCAATTGATTGGTGGTAACAGCATCTTTACTTTTTCATTTCAAGCCTCTTGGATTATAACTAAGATCAACACCTTTAGAACTTGCATCCTTGTAAGTTGTACCACTTTGTAGGATCCTTTGGCTTGATGTCTCCGGTTGTTTTAAAAAAAAGAACAATAATTAATATATGTACTTTTTTGTTAAAAAACCAATGTTTGAGTTAACTTACATTCAATATTTGGGTTCCCCTTGGACTTGTGTAGATTCCAAATCTAGCATTCTTTGACCTTTTAAATCTACCACAATCAGCATCTATTATTGTTTCAACTCTACCTCTCTTGTGCCAAATAATTTTTCTATTTTTGGGAGGTAGTTGGCTTTTTATTCCTTTTGTAACAGGGATCCTAGTATTCCCACAATAGATAGATGTTGCAGCTGCCTTCAAGCTCCTTACTCTTCTTGTATCAGTACAAACTATTATGGAAGTTACAGCTTGAGTTGAGCTTGTTGGTGCAGAGTTAGGAGCTTGTTGGTGGTGCCTTAGCTAGGAACTTGTTCATTTGGATCAGGAATCTATAAACACATACACAACAGTTAAATCAATATGAAATCAAATTCTAAAATTAAATTAAAAGTCATTGTTTTATCTTACAATATCTTCTGTTATGGCCTTGTTGATGACACTTAGAACATGTTATTTCACCCCTTGTTTTGACAGCTTTCCATATTTCTTCTTTGGTTTACCTTTACCTTTTCTTCTATTTCTTGGAGGTCTACTAGGCATTTTCTTAGGCTCAAGAGGCTCAATCTTTGGATTGTTTGTCTCAGGTCACATCTTCATATTGGAGATTGGTTGTATAAAGTGACTGTAAGCCTTCATGAAGGTTTTCTTTTTATACCAATCTTCCACATAAGGTTCAGGATCTTATTCAACATGATACAAAGCACAAATAGCATGTTGGCAAGGAATGCCTCTTAATTGCCAAGTTCTACAACTACAAATCCTACTACTTAAGTCCACTGTATGCCTAAACTCCCCTTCTCCAATTACAAATCCAGCATCAGCATTCCAAAGAACCTTGCAAGCCCTAGCCCTTTCCTTATTCTCCTTCAATATAAGTCTAGCCATAGGTACAATATCACATATCCAAGTATTGGCAAACTTAATCATATCTACAGTTCTAGTCATGATTTTTCTCCTAATGTCCTCCAACATGGTAATGATAGATTTGTGTCTTGGAATTAAGGTCCATGAGTTAAAGGTCTCACACATGTTATTTCAATAGAATCACACTTACAATCTTCTTTAAAGAATGCCCTAACCCATGACTGCCTAGGATAATGCAATAAATCTTCAACAATATCCTTACCTTGCATACCAAGTTGGCTCATGTAATCAAGTTCCTCTTTGAAATTTACTTCAAAACTTGCCTTTGAGCATTTTCAGAACTGTTTTCTCCTCTCTTCTCCCTTCTACTATTGACTCCAATTGGACCAAATATGTCTAGCACATCTTCTTACTTCAGTATTTGGTAGCAAGTCAAAAACAGCAGCAAGAAAGCCCTACATATAAAAAATAGTTAAAGTACTAGACAAATAAATCAAGTATTTCAATAATAGTTAAAAAATAAAAATATTACTTTTTGCATATCAGCCATCACAATAAGACCTGCTCCAGTACCCATCTGCAGATCCTCTTTCAAATACGTGATAAAAAACTCCAACTATGCTTAGTTTCCTTGTCCACAACAGCCTTGGCTATAGGAAACATCTGATTGTTACCATTCTTCCTAACTGCTACTAGAAGTTCACCCTTACAAGCACCCTTTAAGAAACATCTATCAAACTCTATAATTCTTCTACATCATTCCATCCACCCTTTCTTTAATGCATCAAGACACACATAGAAATACATGAATAAATTTTTACCAGGGAGAGTTTCTGTATCCATTCTCAGCCAAATAGAACTACCAGGATTGGTTTGTTTTATCATCTTAGCATAATCACATAATCTTGCAAACTCTAAGTTCCAGTCCCCCATGGACTCTCTTAGAACCTGTAATCTATCCTTATAACAGATTGTTCTACCTATATATAATCCTAATTTTTCCCTGGACAGTTCTTGTATTTCCCAAATCCTCAAAGATGGTTATTTAATTATGTCATCTCTAAATCTGTCAGCAATAAATTTAGTTGTGCACATCTTGTTCTTGTTTAATGTTGTGCACTTATGCACTGGATTATAGTTTTTAATCATAAAATTACCAGAATCTCTTTCAATTGCACCATAACATAACCAACTATATTTTGGCTTAAATGTACACTTAGCCCTCACTCTATGTGTCTCATTAGGTCTAAAAATAATTTGAACTCTATTTTCTATTGCATACCTCCTTAATGCTTTTCTAAATTCCTTACGATCATTAAAAATCATCCCAAGTTCAAAAACAACAACACCATAATCATCATCAAATCTGATTTTACTACTTTTTCTTCTTCTTGATAAGTCAGCACCTGTAACAGCATCCTCATCTACCAAATCAGCGCTATCAATACTATCACAGTCTGAACTATCAATGAACTCTTCATCACCTCCTAATCAATACACATTTCAGTATTTTTTTTTCTGAAAATGTCCTGAAAACCTTTTTCAATACCAGCTTCACCTACAGGTATTTTTTCTCTAGCTTTTGTTTTTTGGGGGTATTTTTTGCTTCTATTTTAAGCCCTAAAGGCTCTCAACTCTTCCTCAATGTTTGAACTATCCTCATCAGGGATTTCAACATCTGAATCAGTACTAGGAATATCTGATCTTCATCAAGACCCCTACCCTTAATATCACCACTGCCTATATCATCTTTATCAATACACACAGGTGGCCCTACTAAAATAAGAGAAGACTTTGATACAACCTCAATATCTTTATCAATGCCATGAAGAAGAAACACATCAATCTCATCACCATCTTTCAAGTCTTTTACAAAGTTTAATAACTCTCTATCAGAATTAATTGGAACTAACTCTTCACCATATATATGTTGACAGTAGAACCCCTCAATATTTGAAAACTCAAGATCTTTGGCGTAGGAAAGAAACTCAAAAAGACTATAGTGGTCATTATCAATAGCAACAGTAAAGACATCAACTTCACCTTTATAACTAAGCTTAGGGCCGGCTACAATATTCCCCTCGTGATGAAAACAGGTCAAAATATAGTTGTCCATTATATTTCCTTAACAGCCCCCAAAAGATTCTCAAAAAAAAAAATACCGAAAATACCCTTGAACTAGAAAAGTACCAAAATAACCTTGTATTTATCAGTGAAATCTAAAAAATAACATATAAATTAGTCAAATCCCCAAAAAAATGCACACAAAACCCTAACTTTCTCACTAAAATCCCTAAAAAACCCTAATAACAAAATTTCAGAAAAAACAGTACAAATTGTTGGGGTAAAATATCCATACAATAAGGAAAATAGAAAAAAAAAGTAAAGAACAACTTTAGTTGTACCTCAAATTTCTTCAATTTCATCAATTAAAAAAAAATCTTCAATTTCATCGATGAACATTAATCGACACTTTATTTCATGCATTGTACCTACAAAAAATATGATTATTAGCTAGATCTCTCTACGAATTAATGAAAATTGAATCAAAAGTAAACAAAATACCGGAGCTCTTCAATCAGGTTTGAGAAATGATATGTAAATAGGAATTTTGTGGGATTTTACCCTTAAATTTTGATATGCTGATGTGTAAAGTAGTTTCCACCGTGGCAGGTTTTAAATGGCTTATAAAATCCATGTGGGTAGTTTGACTCACACGTACCTCACCTTAATTTTAATAAGGGCAAAAAGTGTCAAAGTAAGACACTTTTATCTACTCGAGGTGTTAAAAATGAACATGGTCCAGTTAAGGTGTCTAAGTGAAAGATGGTGCCAAGTTTAGGGGGCCACCGATGGGTTTGGCCTATAATATATTCATTCTCCCAATTTTAGTGGGATTGGAAAGTTGCACGCCATTCAAAGTATTCCCACATGCTTCCTCCAATCACGTGCCATGTTTGAATTAGAATTGGACATTATCCTATTGTTGGCAGAATGTGGATCAGTGAACTACAGCATACGACACACGCAGTAGTGCCCCGAAATAGAGTATGCATCGCACGCATTTTGCACGATTCCATTAAAATTTGCATCTCACTATTTTTCTAAGGCATGGGAGAACTGAAATGGAGGGTGCGAATCACGCACATCGCACACACGCACTGGAAATTGCATCCAAAATTTTGGTTAACTCTTTATCATCTCATCTTTTGTCCATGCCTTTTGTAATGTATTTCCAATAAATTTTTGTCCTTTAAATCATAAATATATCACTATATTCATCTCACCGAACCTCCTACAATATCACACCCCACATATTAAAGATAAAAAATACAATATTCTCAACGACGAATCAAAACAAGAGCTAAAATAAGGCAAATTCGCAATGATCTTTCACTTATTATTTTGACTCTTGACTTAATTAAATTAAAATTTTCACATTAAAAATAAGTTATTCCACTTATAATTACATATTTAAACCATTTGTAATAAATTAAACACATTAAAATCCAACTAAGCCAACTAGACACGCACCTAGCTCAAGCTAGTAAAACTAGTTTTCCGGGTTGAACTCTAAATGACTCAATTAAATACAAACTTGTTTAAAAAAAATACTTTGGACCTTGTAAATACACACTTGGACACTTCAATTCTTATTTATATCAATATGAACATGCTGAGCACTTGAATAGCTCTCAAAATAAGGCGAAATAAGCTAGAATAATGATACCGAAGTGCATAAAATTACCTCAGATCATTAATGGTAATGGATATGGATTTTTTCTTGGAAAAGGAGGATTGAGATAAGAGGATCCCATTTACCCCTGATATTTGTCCTGGTCATAGATTATTTCTCAAGAGTTCTCAGCAGAATGAGCAAGTTACTTGGCTTCAGATTCCACCCCATGTGCAAAGGTCACCAGCTAACTCATCATACCTTTGCTGATGATTTTATGATCTTCTGTAAAGGGGCTGAAGCAACAGTGTAGAGATTTATGAAGGTTATCAAACACTTCTCTGAGACTACGGGGTTGTTTACTAACTCTGAGAAGTCCAATATCTACACTGCTAGGGTAAATGCAGAGATACAAAGGACACTACTTGTGAGGACAGGCTTCAAAGTAGGAGACCTCCCATTCAGGTACCTAGGTATACTACTGTCCAACAAGAACTGTTCTAAACTATTTTATCAACATCTCAGCTCAAAAATTACTACTAAACTAAAATCTACCTCCAATAGGCACCTGTAATACCCCGAGAAATTTTTTGTTAAAATTTTATGCGTAAACGTGTTGGGTTCTATCTTCTAGAATGAATTATAAATTTTTCGTGCGGAATGTCTTAGATTATGACCCACCATTGCGTATTGTATCAAATAAGCTTTCCAACGATATATGAATCATCCAAAATGGACACCCGAGCGATGAGTTATGAATATTTCGATCGAACCATGAATAGTAGTGAACAACAAAACATGCAGGAAAAGTATTGAGGCCTGGCGTATTTTTGCTCTAACTTTAAATGATCATAACTCCTTGTAAATAATGATCTAGGTGATTTACTATATATCAACGAAAATCTTTGTGAGTCCTCTTTCCAAAGAAATTGGTTTCATCCAATTTGTCTATCAAAGAAAAAAGTTACAGTCAATCTACTTCAGCCTATCAAAATAAAATTTTTAGGTCAACTTCAAACAATCATAACTCCTCATACATAACGATCTAGGTGAGATACTATATATCAATGGAAAGATATGAGAGTTCTCTTTCTAATGAAATTGGTTTTGTCCAATTTGGATATTGAAGTAAAACGTCATGGTTGATCTACTTCAGACTATCAAAACAGTCTATCAAAGGACAGATTCAAGAATTATTTAATTTTTAGGGGCGTTTTGGTCATTCTCCCTTACCCAAAATCTGTCCAAACCCTATATTAAAGCCTATTAGAAGCATTATATGTTATATTTCATCAAATTCTCTCAAAAAGAAAACCCTAAGCTCCTACATCCAACTTTAAGAACCTCCAAAGTTCACCATTAATTCTGCAAATTTATACAAGATTCCAAGTTCCTAGTTCAAGAACTCCAGGAACCATCATTCAAAGACACGATTAACATCTCAAAAATGAGTATCGATCTAAAGTTCATCATTCACGGTATGTGGGGTTTTTCAATAAGAACTCTCTTTCGTTCTTGTGCCCAAAAGTAATTTTCTTTACAAAGGCATGATTTTTATTTGATTTTTATGAATTTGAAGCATGAACCCATATCTTATGATGATTATTATGAAATATTGATGTTTATGATTTTGAAAGATGAATTTACATGTGTGGAGATATAAATCATGAATCTTGAACGATATTTATCATGATTTTGATATTTGGGTCATGAATCCCCATTGAAAATTATATTTTTCTTGAGAAAGTGTGTGTTATAAGCACGTTGATGTTGAATATTTGAGATATTTTGAATGATTTGACCTTTTGGTCTTAATGGAGTTATTTTTAACTCGAGTGTGAAGGAGATCCACAACGTGGTTGATTTTGATAGATGGGAAGCATGATGGCTCCCAATGTATATTTATATATTACTGAAATTGTTTGGTTGTGGATTGTCTTTGAAATGATCTGAGCTAAGTCTGGAAAAAATCTTTAGCACCGAGTGGGAGGTATAAAGCGACCTTACTTCCCAAGAACTACGTACCCCCATAGGAGTGAGCCTGAGGCTGATTTATATAGTGATCACTAGTTTGTATGGATTTGATATCGATAGTCCTACTCCGATGGCAAGGATAGGATGGCTCTCCCCAATATGGGTTGTACGTTGGACTCCATGTAGCTCACATGGTTTATGTCGGTTATAGGATCTCCTAGTGTATGTGTGTTTCCTTGTGTCTATGGTGATTGGTAAAGTGATTTGAAAGTGGAATTGTGAAAGTTATTCTTTCAAAAGATTTAAATGATATTTATATTATGAGAATTGATATTCTAGATGAACTGAAAGTGATTGACAAATTATATGATGACTCACATGTGTTATAGTACTTATTTCATCCTCTCATGATTATGATGATTTTCTTTGGGCTATGTGAGTCTTTCATGCATCCTGCATATTGCTTATTAATATTTATAATGATGATGTTTATACAACTGCATACACCCCCATATATTCGGTTCCTTTCCATGGTCCTGACCCATATCTTTTGATGTAGGCTGGATTTTCTCAAAATGTAGGTTCAGGTGCTCAGTTCTAGGTTCTAAAGTGATTTTTCAGACATGCTGTTCTACATCCTCTGTTGTGGTGAGTCCTCATGTTCCGAGGATGTGATGTCTGATGTTGGTTTTATGGAATTGTTTACATTTAATAACTAAGTATGAGTCAGTTGGGGCATTTCTCAATGGCTCGCTGGTTTTATTGATTTTCTTAGAGGCTTGTCAGACTAGTATAGATGTTGGGAGTTGACTAATAAGTCATATTTTGTTATCTTTCTGAAATTCTTTTATTCTTGGATGATGATTACTCTGTTGATATTTGAGGGTTATTTATGGAAACCTCGTTGATTTGTGTTGAACTAAATGAAAATGGCTCAAAGGGTTAGCCTGGGGCTACTCGTAGCCTCAAACACCGTGTGACGCTCCGTGACCTATTTTTTGGGGCGTTACAAACTTGGTATCAGAGCCTAAGGTTTTAAGGTGTCCTAGGGAGTCTGACAAGCTGCGTTAAGTAGAGTCTTGATCATCGGTGTGTAGCGCACCACATCTATGAGCAAGAGGCTACAAGATGTTTTAGGAAAAAGTGTGATTCTTTCTTTCAGAAGCCTATCATGCTTAAAGTGTCTCTCTCTGCTATTGATTTGTGCTCTCCTCTTTCATAAATATGCCTCCACATCGAGCAAGAAGAAATAATGATGGTCAGCAACCTCAACCCGCTGACCCATTGAATGAAAACATTTCTCATGTACCCCCTTTCGAGAATAGATAATTTGTTTGACCAATTGCAAGGTGCAAGTTATTTCTCAAAGATATACCTTCATTCAGGCTATCATCAACTCAAAGTTAGGGAGTGTGACATCCCAAAAACCACTTTTCAAACTCGTTATGGCCATTGTGAGATTCTTGTTATGTCTTTCGGGTTAACTAATACCCCAGCAGCTTTTATGGACCTCATATATCTAGTGTTCAGACCATATCTGGATATGTTTGTCATAGTGTTCATCGATGATACACTGGTGTACTCTCATAGTGAGGATGAACATTTTGATCATCTCAAAACTGTCTTGCAAACCCTTAGAGATCACAAGTTGTTTGCCAAGTTCAGTAAGTGTGAGTTTTGGCTAAGGTTATTTGCTTTTATGGGTCATATCATTTCTTTCGAGGTTATTAGAGTTGATCCTCAAAAGACCAAAGCCATTAAAAATTGGCCTAGACCTATTTCTCTAATTGATATTCAAAGTTTCTTGGGTTTAGCTGGCTATTACCGCCATTTTGTTCAGGGTTTCTCCTCTATAGAATCTCCTATGACTCAGTTGACCCAAAAGAAAGTGAAGTTCTTGTGGTCCAAATCTTGTGAGAAGAGTTTTCAGGAGTTGAAGACTTGACTCACTTCAGCCCCTGTTTTGACTTTGCCTAATGGTGTTGATAGTTTTGTGGTGTACTGTGATGCTTCGAGAGTTGGGTTGGGTTGTGTATTGATGCAGAAGGGTATGGTGATATCTTATGCTTCTAGACAATTGAAACCCCATGAGAAAAATTACCCCACCCATGACCCTAAGTTGGCTGCTGTTGTGTTTGCTTTGAAAATCTAGACACACTATTTATATGGTGTCCATGTTGATGTTTTCACTGATCATAAGAGTCTGTAGTATATGTTTACCCAGAGAGAATTGAATCTTAGGAAGAGACGATGGTTCAAATTATTAAAGGACTGTGATATGAGTGTGTTGTACCATCTGGGTAAGGCTAATATTATGGTGGATGCCCTAAGTAGATTGTCCATGGGTAGTGTTTCACATGTGGTAGAAGGTAAGAAAGAGTTGGCTCGTGATGTACATCATTTGGCTAGATTGGGGGTTAGGTTGTTTGACTCTGCTGATGGTAGTATAGGGGTTCAGAGTAGTTCCGAATCCTTCCTGGTTTCCGAAGTGAAGGAAAAGCAATACTTAGATACTAGTTTGGTTAGACTGAAGGAGTCAGTGAAGGACCAAAAAGTAGAGGTTTTCTCCCAAGGGGGAGATGGTATGTTGAGATTGCAGGGTAGATTGTGTCTTGAATATTGATGATCTGATATAGAGGATTATGGCTGAAGTGCACGGGGCGGAATATTCTATTCATCCCGGTGCCACCAAGATGTACTGAGACTTGCGGGAAATCTATTGGTGGAATGGCATGAAGAAAGATATAGCAGCGTTTATAGCTAAGTGTGCAACATGACAATAGGTTAAGGTTTAACACCAAAGACCTGGTGGTATGATGCAAGAGTTTAGTATTCCCACCTGTAAGTGGAAAGAGATAAATATGGACTTCGTGATTGGTTTACCTCCTTCTCGATGCCATCATGATTCTATTTAGGTTGTGGTTGATAGGTTGACTAAGTTTGCTCATTTCTTGCCTGTTCATACTTCATATAATGTTGAGGATTATGCTAGATTGTATATCTGAGAGCTAGTCAGACTACATGGAGTTCCTTTGTCTATCATTTTGGATCGGGGTACTCAGTTCACTTTGCAATTTTGGAAAGCTTTTCAGAAGGGTCTTGGTACCCAAGTGCTTTTGAGTTCTTCTTTTCATCCGCAGACCGATGGTCAGGTTGAGCGGACCATCCAGACTTTAGAGGATATGTTGAGAGCTTGTGCACTTGACTTTAAGGGAATTTGGGATGATCACTTACCGCTGATAGAGTTTTCTTACAATAACAGTTTCCACTCTAGTATTGGCATGGCTCCGTTTAAAGCCTTATATGAGAGGAAGTGTAGATCACCCATAGGTTGGTTCGAGGTGGGTGAAGCGGCTGTGAGTAGTCTTGATTCGATATTTGAGGCTATGGAAAAAGTTAAGTTGATTAGGGAAAGGTTAAAAATTGCGCAGAGTCGTCAGAAGTCATATGCAGATGTTAGAAGGAGAGACCTTGAGTTTGAAGTTGGTGACCTAATATATCTAAAATTTCACCTATGAGGGAGGTGAAGAGATTCGAAAAGAAGGGAAAGCTTAGTCCCCGTTATGTTGGTCCTTACAAAATTCTTAGCTGTGTTGGTAAGGTAGCTTATGAGGTCGAGTTGCCTTTCGATTTGTCCTCTGTTCATCCAATATTCCATGTCTCCATGCTTAGAAAGTATATTAGCGATGTTGTGGTAGTGGATTCCTCTGTGAGTGCTGACATTCAAGAAAATATTTCTTTTGATGAGATTCCTGTTGATATTCTTGATTTCAGTGTCCGAAGACTAAGGAACAAAGAAGTTCCCTTGGTCAAGGTGTTAGGCGAAACCAATCTGTTGAGGGTGCAACTTGGGAAGCTGAGGCGGATATATGATCCAAGTACCTGCACCTATTTTTCGCGAACCCCGATCAAGCCGAAAGTACCATTCTTTCCTAAATCATGTACTTTTGATAAAAGTTGCAGCAGTTCAGCTGTCATTTATTATGTGTTCAGCTGTAGTTTCTTGAATTTATGCATTCTATGTTGCATTCGGAGTGAGAAACGATGTGGTGATGAGTCTAATGAATGGTTTCAGCTGTATGCTCTATTCCCTATCTAATCTTGGCATGTCTAGAGTCATTCGACGATGAATGTTTCCAAGGGGGGGATGATGTAATACGCCGAAAAAATTTTCATTGAAATTTTGTGCGTAAATGTGTTGGGTTCTATATTCTAGAATGAATTATTAATTTTTCGTGTGGAATATCTTAGATTATGACCCCCATTACGTAGAATATCAAATAATCTTTCCAACGATATGTGTATCATCCAAAACGGACACCCAAGCGATGAGTTATGAACATTCCGATCGAATCGTGAATAGTAGTAAATAGTAAAACGTGCAGGAAAAGAATTGAGGACTGGCGTATTTTTGCTCCAAATTTAAATGATCATAACTACTTTTAAATAATGATCTGGGTGATCTACTATATATCAACGAAAAGCTCTGTGAGTCATCTTTCCAATAAAATTAGTTTCATCCAATTTGTCTATCAGAGCAAAAAGTTATGGTCGATCTACTTCAGCCTATCAAAAGCAAATTTTTGGGTCAACTTCAAATGATCATAACTCCTCATACACAATGATATGGGTGAGATACTATATATCAATGGAAAGATATGAGAGTCCTCTTTCTAGTAAAATTGGTTTTATCCAATTTGGATATTAGAGTAAAACGTTATGGTTGATCTACTTCATATTATCAAAACAGTCCACGAAAGGACAGATTCGAGAATTATTTAATTTTTAGAGGTGTTTTGGTCATTTCCCCTCACTCAAAATCCGTCCAAACCCTATATTAAAGCATATTAGAAGCATTATATGTTATATTTCATCAAATTCCCTCAGAAAGAAAACCCTAAGCTCTTACATCCAACTTCAAGAACCTCCAAAGTTCAACATTAATTCTGCAAATTTATTCAAGATCCCAAGTTCCTAGTTCAATAACTCCAAGAACCATTATTCAAAGACACGATTAACATCTTAAAAATGAGTATCGATCTAAAGTTTATCACTCAAGGTATGTGGAGTTTTTCAACAAGAACTCTCTTTCGTTCTTGTGCCCAAAAGTAATTTTCTTTACAAAGGCATGATTTTTATTTGATTTTTATGAATTTGAAGCATGAACCCGTATCTTATGATGATTATTATGAAATCATGATATTTATGATTTTGAAAGATGAATTTACATGTGTGGACATATAAAGCATGAATCTTGAACGATATTTATCATGATTTTGATATTTAGGTCGTGAATCCCCATTGGAAATTGTGTTTTTTTTAGAAAGTGTGTGTTATAAGCACATTGATGTTGAATATTTGAGATATTTTGAATGATTTGACCTTTTGATCTTAATGGAGTTGTTTTGAACTCGAGTGTGAAAAAATCCACAATGTGGTTAATTTTGATAGATGGGAAGCATGATGGCTCCTGATGTATATTTATATATTACTAAAATTGTTTAGTTGTGGATTGTCTTTGAAATAATTTGAGCAAAGTTCGGGAGAAATCTTTAGCACTGAGTGGGAGGTATAAAGCGACTTACTTCCCTAGAACTACGTACCCCCGTAGGAGTGAGCCTGAGGCTGATTTATATAGTGATCACTAGTTTGTGTGGATTGATATTGATAGTCCTACTCCGTTGGCAAGGATAGGACGGCTCTCCCTAACGTGGGTTGTACGTTGGACTCCATGTATCTCACATGATTTATGTCGGTTATAGGATCTCCCAGTATATGTGTGTTTTCTTGTGTCTATGGTGAATGGTGAAGTGATTTAAAAGTGGAATTGTGAAAGTTATTCTTTCAAAAGATTTAAATATATTTACATTATGACAATTGATATTCTTGATGAACTGAAAGTGATTGACAAATTATATGATGACTCACATGTGTTATAGTACTTATTTCATCCTCTCATGATTATGATGATTTTCTTTGGGCTATGTGAGTCTTTCATACATCCTGCATATTGCTTATAAATATTTATGATGATGATGTTTATATAACTGCATACACCCCCATATACTCAGTTTCTTTCCATGGTACTAACCCACATCTTTGGATGTAGGCTGCATTTTCTCGGAATGTAGGTTCAGATGCTCAGTTCCAGGTTCGACAGTGATTCTTTGGGCACGCTGTTCTATATCCTCTGTTGTGGTGAGTCCTCATGTTCTGAGGACGTGATGTCTAATATTGGTTTTACGGAATTATTTACATTTGATAACTGAGTATGAGTCAGTTGGGGCATGTCTCAATGGCTCGCTAGTTTTATTGATTTTCTTAGAGGCTTGTCTGACTAGTATAGATGTTGGGAGTTGACTAATAAGTCATATTTTGTTATCTTTCTAAAATTCTTTTATTCTTGGATGATGATTACTCTATTGATATTTGAGGATTATTTATGGAAACCCCGTTGATTTGTGTTGGACTGAATAAAAATGGCTCAAAGGGTTAGCTTGGGGCTACTCGTAGCCTCAAGCACCGTGTGATACTTCGAGACCCATTTTCCGAGGCGTTACAGCACCTCGCCTATGCTGGCAAGATCCAAATAGTGAACTTAGTTATGTTTTCACTACAAAATTTTTAGAGTGTTGCATTACTGCTTCCACAGAGTGTAGTGAAATTAGTAGAAGTACAATGCAGGAAGTTTTTATGGGGTTGCTCAAAAGATAAGAAGAAGGATGCCCTGGTTAAATGATGTGATGTATGCTACTCAAAGGTACAAAAAGGACTCAACATCAAAAGTTGCAAGTCATGGAATGTGGCTGCTGTTAGGAAACTGATATAGTGGTTGGCCCAGAAAAGGAAATGTTATGGGTGCAATGGTTTCACAATATTTATATAAAGGGTGGAGAAGAATTTTGGACTCATAACCCCCATCAGGATTGTAGTTGGTACTTGAAACAACTAAATAAGATTAAGCTGGGCATGAAGTCATGGTATATTACAGATAGATATCAACTTACTAAGTCAGGTGTGTATTCTATATACACGAGCTACTTTGCTCTCCATAGACAAAGACCTTCTTGGGGAGAGAATAAACTGGTATGGAGCAGAGTGGTACTACCAAAACACAGGGTCCTCATATGGCTTGCAATGCAAGGAAAACTACTCACTAAGGAAAGGATGTTAAGATTTGGATGGCAATGTGAGAACACTTCTTGTGTCCTCTATGATCAGATGCAACCGGAGCAAGTCATACATATTTTTACCATGTGTGATATAGAAAAAATCATGTGGAATTAATGATCTAGATGTCTGGGAGTGAACTTACAAATCTAGGATGCCCAAACTACCATTTCATTGATAAAAAGGAAGAAGTGGAAGAAGTTTAAAAAGAAAATTGTAGCTGCCACTTATAGTTCCATGATATACAATATATGGTTAGCTAGGAATGGTAAAATTTTCAAGAACCATATCGTTAACATTGAGCTTAGTCCAAAGTGTACAATCATTTGTTAAGAAGAGAGTTGCTATGTTATGAAGCCCAAAGAATGCTAGGCAGTTTGTAAGATTTATTGAGAAAATATGTAAATAGCGGAACTTGAGGCTTAGTAGGTAATGTAACCATCCTGTATGGTGGCATTGATGTTGAGTGCTCTGTAGGTGTAATTGAATTTTGTTGGTATGGTAATATTTACATTCTATTGCCAAAAAAATAACTAGTGTTGACTCACTTGAATTATTTTTCCTACCTTATATGGTGATATATCTATGACTGTTATTTTTGGATACCCTATTAGATTGAAATATATTTTATTGATAGTAGATTGAGGGGAATTCTTCAATAGTTGGGGTGGTAGTCCTCGCCATCACTTTGGAATAGAATTGATTATCATGATACTTGCTGAGTAACGTGTTTCATACTCACTTTTGCATTTCTTTAGTTTTTCTTTTCTTCTGCACCTCGTGCAGGTATTGGTTTGAGTAGTAGATAATAGATTCAATTCCTTCAGTGTTGATTTTGTGGAGATTGAGGAAGTGACTGATGGGTTTCATAGTTACTAAATCTCTCCTTTTGTATCTTATGCTTTTTTTTGTATTTAAAATAATTTAGAATAATTGATACTATTCTATTTTGAGGCTTGTACTCTGACAACCAGACTTGGGATATATCTTGAATTATTATTTCATTTTTATATTATGGGATTTATTATACTCTTCTTGTTCCTCTTTTGATTTTCTTTTAGTATCAATTTGGGTTGGGATTGGCTTACCTATATCTGGGGGGTGACAAGCGCCATCATGTATTAGATTTTGGGTCGTGAAAAAAATAACTTAAACACGAATGAAGTTTAAACTATTTTCTGGAAAATAGAAAAACCAACAGGAAATTGATGAAGATAGAATTTAATAACCAAGTCTACTAAATTCACAGTGCGTCCTTAAGGAAATTATTCTCCATAAGTACTTAAGGTTATGAAATACATCCCCTCAAGGTAAAATTGTTCACTCTGAATAGCGGTATCCCAAATTTTTTGAATTTCGATGGCACTCAATAATAGCAAATCACACTAGAGTTTTTGTAAGTAAAAAGAGTTTTTCACTTGAAAATTTCCTGCCAATATCTGAGGAAAATTCAGATATTTATAGACCAAAGATGTTGCTTCAGAAAAGAAGCAATAATTCATGAAGTGTTACACAATTTGAGAATGTCGGGGACGTATACAGACCCATGTACATCTGTACATAATGACAGGCGGCCATATATCAGCCATTGCACTGACTTGCCTTGGCATCCGTTCTAGTATTTGCATCCACAGATGGCCAGATGTCCCGGCAAGTCTCATTTTCATTACTCAAATAGTGAACTGAAGGATTGTGCTCCTTCAATGTACGTCTTGATATGCATCCGTGCTAGCTCATATAAAAAAATAGATCATATTTTTGGATCAAAAAAACATTAAGGCTTAAGTTTCAAATGAATTTTATTCAAAATTATAATCTCTCAATTCGAGCTCAACGAGCGATGATGATGGCTAGAAGATTGTTTTCTTATCTCACTATTCACATGGAGTAATACTTCTATATTTAAGTATAAGAATGGAGAACAGTCTTTTTATAAAGTGAAGACATATTTCACTTTTCCTTCAATTTTCATTCACAATTCATCACTAGAACCCAATAGTTATCTCATTTCACTATGTGTCATCAAATTAAAAGATATTGACATTTAATTATATGTTTTTTTAGTCTAGAATTTATTCTACTATTTATCTTTACAGTAGTGGGGGACTATTAAATTAACTATATATTAATGCATTAAGTGTAATGCAAAGAATAAAAAACTTCTACGTTACAAAAAAAAATGAATATATCTATTCTAAATATCAACATAAGAATTCTGTAACATGTAGATCAATGGTTCTTTAATACCACTAAGTCTCTTTTTTGCAATTGCTTTTTCGAATCCCATATAAAGGGTGCCTTTGGTGAACATAACATACAACAAAGAAAAAAATAAAATATTTTCCTTCTTTCCTCTTTTTCTTGACTTACTTTGGACAATTGTTTAGGCAACCTCCAAACTTTCAATCATAAATGTACGAGTTTGAAAGTAGTTGTTTGAAATTGTAAAGAGCGACGTGCTACAACTATTTATACTGGAATCAGATCAAAATTGCTTTCAAAATAGTGGCTTGCCATGACATAATATTTTTGACTATTCTCTTATTATTATTAATTTCAGATCCATATCAATATTGTAGTATGTTTTTCTATAATTAGTACTACCTCTAGTACTGAACGGATTAAAAAACTATGGGATCTAATAATGACTACTAACTTTAATACCCTCCTTGTTTTAATTTATGTGATAATATTATATTTCTATGTTAGTCTATATTTTCGAGAGTACATTAGCTTTAACGTGAACTCAACCCTTTTCTAGCTCAATTAAAGGTGCTAGCATGAATCCTTCATTGTGACTCCGTCTTATTGGAGAACAATGCAAATGCTTTAATGAAAAGGTGGCCGTCATGGTTTGCCTCTTTTGAGAAGGCAGGATAAAAAGTAAGCTAAGCAAGTCATTTGCTTGCTAACAAATTAATCATCTCCAACTTAAATATTTTTTGTAGGATATTTCAATGAAGAATTGGAAGGTCCAATATTTTAGAGAATTAAAAAAAACCTTTAAAAGGATAATTATTGTGTGAGATAATGTCTAGTAGTATTTGAAAAAGTGCATATTAAAATTGAGTGGGAGGCACATTCCACTTCCAATATTTCCATTGCTTAGCCTTAGTTGGTTTCACTTGAGTCGTCGACATAATTAAGAATGAAGTGTGGGATGAATCAACATACATACATACATACATACATACATACATACATATATATATATATATATATATATATATATATATATATAATAGACACATAGTCCATCCTATGTGACATGCTTTAGAGGTCTCCAATTCTATTTATATTTTTTATGATTGTTTTGACCTTTTTTTAATTTTAAAAGATTAAAAATTCACCTTAACGTTATACGCAATATTAAAAATAGTCATACTTAATGTATTTAATAAAAGTAATTATTTATAACTCATGCCTCTTCAATTATACTCTTAATATCAATAAATTCGACTTTCTAATCTTCATAACCCCAAAATTTAATTTATAAGTGTATGACATCTTATGGTATTCCTCCAATTTGTCTATTTAAATTCATAGTTTGTTTCATGAAAATTCTCATTCAAGATAATCCTTTCTCTTCTCCATCACCATATAATATGTGAATTAACAAAAGTGTAAAAGAAAAAAACAAAATAAATGCAAGAGAAATTTTATTTTCAGTATCTTTCTTTGCATCTTTTATATGTTTGATCACATTTTCTTTTAGTATACTTATATACTTATATTATGGATGATAGTAAACTTATCACATTTCTTCTTGGCATCGGTCAGTATCTGAGACACACTTAGTTCCAGGGTTATTTTAAAGAGTTAATACATAAAAATGACCCTAAACTTGACACCAAATTATAACTTTGACCTTAAACTTTTATAGTGCACAAATATGACCTTTAACTATTCAAAACTACACAAATATGACCTCCAATCCTACGTGACAAAACGCATGTTCAACACACAAAACTGGGCGCATCCAGCTTAAAATCTGAAGGCATAATACATAAATATGACCTTAAACTTTGACAGTGCACAAATATGACCTTTAACTATTCAAAACTGCACAAATATGACCTTTAAATGACTCTTCACTATTAGATTTTCATTATTTTCGGCTCAAAGATGAAAATGGCATCTAATTTCTTTTGTCATTGCAAAAAGAGCAATATTGAAGATTTATTAATTAGGTGGGTTAGCCTCATATGAAAAATCGAGCGGGTATGTATATATATTATAAAGCAGGGGAAGAATTTAAGTTATATAATATATCTAAATATTATTTATTTAAATATTAAATTAAAGATGAAACTATATTAATAAGAAAAAAATTATAGTTTTAATAAAATATTATTAAATTAATTTTATTAAGGATAGTAGTAGTAATATATTAAATTAACGTTATCAAATTAACGTTATTAAAATGTTATTAAATTAATGCTATTAAAACGTTATTAAATTAACGAAGGGTGGACCTATGTGGTTGCCATGGGATTCACCCGAAGCCCCTCGGTAAAAAAATTATGTTGTATATATATAAGGTAGAAAATGTATATTTATGTACGTATATTAATGTTGAACCACATGAAACAAGGCACTTAGATAGCCCAGTGGTGTTATTTGCTCTTCTTGGGCACTTTCTTCAGCCTACTGTGCGGGTTCGATCCCTGCTAATGGCTGTTTTTTTTAATTAAAAAAAAGCTAGGTATTGCTGCTATAGAAATAAATAAAATAATAATAATAATAATAATTTTTTAAAATTAAAAAAAAGGTTAGGTGTTGCTACTATAGAAATAAATAATAAAATTATTACTATTACTATTATTATTATAATAATAACAATAACAATAACAATAATAAAAAAATGACGTTTTAACACAAAAAGCAAAACTTTGACAGTGCACAAATATGACCTTTAATTATTCAAAACTACACAAATATGATCCCTCTCCAAGTCAGCCCTTTTAACGATGTGGCACCGTGTGATTTGATTATCTTTCCACATAGGCGCGAGTGAGACTCACACATGGGGTTGCAAAATTAGAGGTCATGTTTGTTCAAGTTTTGAATAGTTAAAGGTTCTATTTGTGCACTATCAAAGTTTAAGGTCAAAGTTATAATTTGGTGTCAAGTTTAGGGTCATTTTTATGTCTTAACTCTATTTTAAATACATTGAATGACTAAAAATTTGATGTCCCTTTTCTTCAGCAAATACTAATAATAATAATAATAATTCAATTTAAATATAAAAATTTTATGCAAAATGATTAAATTATGCCAAAGTCTATATCAGTAACTCTGCATTTCCCTATTCATTAAGTTAATGGAGTTGATATTTTGTTCAAATCTTATTGAACTTGAGTATTGTCAAAGAAGAGGATACCTCTTTAATTGCAGTAACTTTGATTTGATCTCTTTATAGCAATTATAACAAGTACATATATACTTATTATATTTTATCTATACGTTTATGATTAAATTTAGAAAAAATATATGCAGAGCTCAACTTTGCACCACTTTCTATCAAAGATAGTAAAGATAGTAGTAGTAAAAAGTAGACCCGCATCAAAGTACATGTTAAAAAACGTGGTCTAACTCGATTGTTTTATCTAGTAAGATGTTATTCAATTTCAGGTGATCGAGGTTCGTACATGCTCAACTAAATTGGCCTACTCGCACTAAAATCATCTACAAAATTGTGATTACAATACTTGCGATCAGTCATGAGATAAACAAAAAATAGAGAATAAATGATACATTTCTCTCTCTAGGTTTTCCTCTCTGAAAGCCTTCAATCGCAGTCAATTTGATCACAATTGTCATTGAAATGGCCAATATGGCCGATGTTCAGCAATCTTCTATGGCTAATTAGCTCTCTATTGAAAACAATAACAATAATTTTCCTTCATTACCTGCGAAAATATGAAACCGGGAGTGGTGCAACCTTCAACCCTACTAAGGAATTATGCAAATCTACTAAAATCTAAATTGGGTATTAATGGTAATTGTGACAGCGCCCAAGCAAACACGCAGGTATATGTGGTCTTATCAAGTAGTAAAGTGGCCTAATGAAGGCCAAGTATCGATCCCATAGGGACTTGGTTAAACAAAGGTTCAATTTCAGTTTACAATTTAGATTCAACTGGTGCAAAAGTAACCAAAAAAAAAGACTGAAGTTTGTAAATTGCAAGTAAAATAAATGTGTGTAAAAGAAAGATTTAGAAACAATCAGTAGGAAAAAACCCAGGGTTAAAGCATGTCGACAATCATACTATGTTGTTGAATTTCATTCGTTAACATGCTTATCTTGGTTGTAGATTCTTAGGGTTAATTACATGATTATGGTTTCCCAACCTCTAATCCTTTACCTAATTTGAACCTTACAAATACATCGTTGAGCGGGTATGTAATAGTTCAATTAAGTTCATTTAGCTATCATCCTACATGTGAATCAAGTAAGGTATCTAAGTACATCCTGTCCTAGATACTAATTTGAATTCCTTATTTCATAAAGAAATACAAACCATACTTTTTTCATCTCTATTTTCTATCCCCTATTCCTTCTCCCAAGATCAAAAGATAGACAATTGATGTATTCTAAGGGTTGCGAATCCTTAAAATAGTTAAATCAAAGATGAACACACAACTAATAATGATATCAAGCTAAACAAATTCAATTCAAAATAATAATACTCATGTCTTTGGATTTAACCTCGAAAAAAGGGCGTTTAGCCATGCATAGTCATAATGTAATCACGAAGTTGTAATTAACGACTAAAAACATGTATGAACTAAATTAAAATAATAAAAACCTAAGGATGAAGTTGTAGCAACCCCCTTTAATGCTTCAATACATTCCAAATTGATTAATAAAAAGTACAAAGATATATTTGTAGTGGATAGCAAGTCCCAAGCCATCTAGGATTCAAATTTTACTCTTTGGCCGTGTATGAAGTGGAACTCGTGACGCTAGTTTTGGAGACATTTGTGGAAGTCGTGTCGTGAGATTAGGAGACGTCTGTGGAAGTCATATCGCAAGCTTGGGTGACATCTGTGGAAGTCATATTGCGAGATTGAGAGACGCCTATGGAGATTGTGTTATGAGCTCATTGCGATAGCTCTCTGGAAATTGCATCTTAAATTTGTTTAAGTGATGAACATTCGTCCTTCTACCCAAGTCTTTGTAGTGTCTTTCCAATGGTTTTCTAGCCTCCAAATCATCAATATATCATCATATTAAGCTCATAAAACATCCTACAAGAACTCACCACATGAATTAGATGTTCAAACAACACAATATCCATCACGACAAATCAAGAACAAGAGCTTAAATTAGGTCAATCTCCATGAACTTCCACTACATATTCCTACTCTTTACTTGGCTCCCTTGAACTTTGTACACTACCAAAAAGTTGTTCCACCTATAATAACACCATTAAAACTATTTAGAACACATTGAACACAGTAGAATCCAACAAAAGACACTAGAAAAGCACCTACCTCTAGCTAGTAACACTAGTTTGATCGATTGAAATCTAAGTGATCCAATTAACCCAAACTTGTTTCAAAAATACTTTGCACATTGCAAACATACACTTTAACACTTAGATGCTTATTTATATCAATAGTAACACCTTAACCACTCAATTTATCCTCAAAACAAGGCAAAATAAGATAGAATAGTAACACTAAAGTGCATAAATACACCCAACATCACTACCCCACACTTAAACCTTTGTTCGTCCTCGAACAACTCTTTACTCCAAGAATCATAAGCGGAGGAGACTCTATACTTCTACTAAATGCAAGACACTCAAGATTGTACTATAATGACTACATGGAATACAAGTTTCTCCATGAAGCATGTTATTTACACAAGGACGTCATACAAATTACCCACATTCAACAAACTTGTGCCCCTCACAACAAAGAGAGTTACCCAAAATCACTCACAATAATGCAATGAATAACACAATGGGTATAAGAATCAAGTTAAGCTCATTCTCACAAGGAATTCACATGTTATACATAATGAATCATAGGCTTGCCCTTAGTGTAGTGCTACACTAATATTAGAATGTCAAGTATAGGATCAAATAGGTCTTTTTGGGGTTGTAATGTAGGCTAAGGAACGGTTAGGAACTATTTGGGAATAGTGACTAACCTCTCTAAGTGCTTTAATACACTACATTATCCATTCTAACCCATCTCCAACAACAAATTTAATCCATTTTTGTCTTTTCCATACTTTTGTTTTGCCCCATCTCTATTAGGCATTTTCACAAACACTTGGTAGGTGTGTTGTTTATTCCTTAAAGTTTCAATTCTCTTTCTTTTTCTACAATCATGGGAATATTTCTAACACCATTTTTATCACTCCCAACCACCACACATCAATTATAAACACCAATAACTCTTACCTTGGGGCATCAATTTCACCTTTTTCTTAATTTCTCAAACTCCTTACTAAATTAAATTTGTATTAAAGCACTTATAAGCTTTTTGGATCAAATTATGGTCTATCAAATAAGGGGATTAGGCTACATATGAGGCTACCAAAGAAAATGATAAAGGTTCAATGGGGGTTAACTAGGATAATGCATAAAGGTAGGACAAAAAGAAGGTCTAAAACAAGGCTATCAAAGAAATGTCTAAATCATCTCCTAAACCCACACTCTTTATTTTGCTTTACACATACACCAGGAAAGTTCTAGACATCATATGCAACAAGAAATATACTACAATATCACACGCACATGTTATATGCTCAACTCAATAGGATCATCATAGACTCCAAACCAAATAATAGCATAAATTCAACTTTAAGACAACAAATAAAAGAGTCACAAACATGAGCCTAGGAATCTCAAAAGTAGTCATTCACTCATTCAACATGCTTTTACCAAACAAAACACTTGCACCATGCAATCAAAAATAGCACCAACAAGAATATCTTACACCAAAAAAAAATTAAATTGAGCCAAAATTTAGGGATTTCCCTACCCCCACACTTAAAAATCTACTTTGTCCCCAAAGTGAATTTAAAGGTAAGAGATAGAAATACTCCCTGAGTTATATAGGTCTAGGTAGTGGCATCTTTACACATTAATGGGATTTGTGGGACCCCACACTAAGGTTTTTGCCATGCTTCAAGCTCAGGTTTTCGGTACTCAAGCTTCCCATTAACCTGTGACTCAATTAAAAATAAAAACTACATGAAGTAAAAACTCAAAACTAAAAAGAAAACATGCCTACTTAACTTGGGTTGCCTCCCAAGCAGCGCCTGATTTAGTGTCGCGGTACAACCCAACTAACAACGTAGTCATTCTTTTTCCTTCTCTTTCTCACACTTGGTATCTATCTTCTTATTATCTTTACACCTTTTGGGTGTGAATTCTAATATGCAATAGATTTTTTAACTCTAGTCTTTTCAGGCTTATCAGTTAGCATCAAATCAATCTTAAGCAGTAGAAACTTAGGCTGCTCAATTAGGTGGTCCAAAGAGGTCTTTGGTGGATTAGCCACCCCACACTCGTCCCCTTCAATCACATTGATCATACATAAATCCTTATATTGGTACATTAGTGTGGGTGCTTTGTGAACATCAAATATCACCTTTTTATTATCTACGCTCATTTTGAGTATGCCTTCTCTAACGTCAATCAAGGCTCCTCCAGTTACTAAGAATGGACACCTCAAGATGATTGGTACCTGTTCCTCTTTCTCAAAATCAAGAATAATAAAGTCAGTAGGAATAATGAATTTACCAACCTTTATGAGTACATCCTCTATTATTCCTTCTGGATATAAAAATAATCCATCTACCAGCTGTAGAACAAGGTGGTCGATTTAGGCTTTCCCAAGCTCAATTTTTCAAATAGAGACAGGGGCATCAGATTTATGCTAGCCCTTAAGTCACTCAATGCATGGACCACTTTACTGCCAATTTGGATAGAGAGAGTAAGCTTTTCTGAATCTCTCAATTTCTTGGGGATTTTTTGTGTCATTACCACGCTACACTCTTCAGTGAGTGTTATTTCCCCCACATCCTATAATTTCACTTTATTCGCAACCACATCCCTCAAGTAGTTTTCATACTTGGGCATACCCTGCAAAACATCTAACAACGGTAAATTAATATGAAGTCCTCTGAACGTGTCAAAGAACTTCTTAAACATTGCATCCTCTTTCACTTTCATGAGTTTCTAAGAGAAGGGTAGTGATGGCATCTTCTTCACTTCTTCTGAAACAACTCTTTCTTTCAAGTAATCAGACTTCCTTGAATTTTCAACAACTTTTTCAAAAACCTATTGGGGAGTCAAATCCGGATCTACCTCCTTTGTTGCCTTGGGAGGTTCTTCTTAAAACTTTTTATCGCTCCTCAAGGTAATTGTAATAACCTACTTTGGATTTTCTGTATCTACTGGAAAACCATCTTGTGGCCTAGTATTTAATGTTTTCTGTATCTTCCCCACTTAAATCTCTAAGCTTTTATGAGATGCTTGCAAATTTTTATGTCTGCAGCCAATTATGTCTAACTAGCTAGAATCTACTTCAACATCTCTTCCATGTTGCTAGTTGACTAATTCCCTTGTGCTTGTGGTTGCTGAATTTATTATTGTTAGGCGTGCCACGGATGAGTCTGCCACTTCATGTTGTAGGATTACCATAATTGGTATTTGAGAATTACCTACATACATTACTAATTCTTGATTTGAAGCACACATGGAAGCTACATGGCCTCTATTCCCATAGATTTCACACCAACTTGCAACTTGTTGAATGGCATTGACTGTGGCTACAGGTTGTGGAACTCTCAATTTTATGATGCTGAACTGAGTATTTATAAATTTTTGTAATGCAAAAATCTAAGCTGATAAGGCAGTGGACTGATCTACCCTCTAATACACCCTCAAGATTTCCTTATGCTATGTAGTTCAACAATATGTATAGCTCATCATAAATCAACTCCAGTGCTTGACCACCTGTGGCTGAATTTAGCAAAATCTTTGTATTGTAATTAAGAGATTCTATAAAAGTATGAACAGGTACCTCATTGGACTGTCGGTGGTGTGGACAATCCTAAAAAAGGGCCTTAAAGTTTTCCCAAGCGTGATATAGATTTTCATCATGCTTTTGTTTGAAGCTCACTATCTCACTGCAAATTCTTGCAGTCTTGCCTAATCAAAAGAATCTGATAAGGAATTTTCTGGCTAAGTCATCCCATAATGTAATTGATTTGGCTGGCTCCGCATTCAACCACCATTTAGCTTCCCCCAAGAATGAATAGGGAAAAAGTGCCAGCCTCACATAATCTGTATTCACCCCAGTCGAAATAAATGTATCAGTAAGCTCAATGAAAGTCTACAAGTGGACTTGTGGATCCTTGTGTTAAAGCCCTACAAACTGTCCACTACTATTGAGAAGATACACTGTAAGACCCCACAAATTTCCCTCATAGTCTGGGCCTTAGAGTGTGTCAAGTGAAGTGTAATTTTAAAAGATTGTGAAGTTACTTCCCAAGTGATTGATGTTTAAACCATATAGAATTTTCTTAAATTTGACTTTTTGTCATGTAAAGAATTGAATAGCTTTCCAATGATACAAATTTCATCCAAATCCGATATCGGGGTGAGAAGTTATAGCTGTTTTACTGAGAGTTTTTGGAACTGCCTAGGTACAACAGATGATCCGACAAACCGTCAAGTTTGTAATGGACCATCGCTCGAACCATCGCAACCAAGTAAGTAACTCCCTTTCTTGGCCCAAGTGCGATGGCTAAAACGATGGACCGTTAAGGCTACAACAGCTCGTCGCTGAGACCATTGTCGCTGAGGCAGTATAGCCTCATCCTAGCGAACGTGCGATGGACAATCTGATGGATCGTCATAATAGCTACGGACCATATCTTTAACCATCGCATTGAGGCAGTGTGTTCTTTTTTTGACCGATGTGCGACGGACGATCCGACGGACCTTCGCTTCGACCATCGCAGCCTTTATTCAATATTTTTAACTCATTTTAAAAAGGGCTTTTCGGTCTCACTCTTTTATCAACTAGATAGATTCCAAATGAAGCAAATGGCTTCATTCATCATCCAAAACATAAGAGATCTAGGGTTTCTCCCTCAAGATCAAATTTAAAACCCTTCTCCAAAAAATCCAAGAACTCATCATAGATTCTACAAATTGAGTTAAGATTTAAGTTCCCCAAGTTCAAGGGTTGCAAGAACCTTCTCTCAAGAGTAAGAAGAAGAGTTGAAGCAAGCTTGTTCATCCAATTTCATAGTCTAAGGTATGTGAGGTTTTGAACAAGGGTAATCCTTTTACCCTTGTGCCCAAAGGCTTATTTAAACTATAATTTTTTGCAATTTATAAGATTCTACATAAAATTGAATTAGGGGTTTTCACCCATTGTTATTGATTGCAAGCTTTTGATGTTTCCTATGAATTGAGAGTCTAATGGCATGATTTTTATATGTTTACTTGAGAAATTGCAATTGGGTCTATACCCTATGATTTTAATCCTTGAGAAGTTAATAGTTGAATTGTTTGAGATATTGAATTATACCAGTATGTTGAGATTATGAGCTAAATTGCTGTAAATTCCAGATTTCTATATGATTTATGAATCTATATGCTATCTAATATTCATTTTGATGAGTTTTAACTTGAGATTGAATTATGGGTCATTAAGCCCTACTTGAGACTTACAATTTTATGAACTATTGTGCTATAAGCATCCATGATTTGAGTATTTTTAGATTATTGAGAAATGTTTTGACCTAATGGTCATAGAGTTTTGAAATCCACTCTACCATATGAGATTACAGATTTGATTGTTGGGTTCTAATGAACCATGAGATTATTTTGAAAGTGAATTCCATGCTATGAGCGAGATAAACTAAAGAGAGTAGTATTTAGCACTGATTTAGGTAAGTTACCACAGTTTCTTACCCCAAAACTATGTGCCACCATAGGTTTGATTTAGGCCTGAGGCCGAGATGATTGGGCCCGAGGCCGAGATAAGTGATCACTGAATTGAGGTTATACTCCTTGGCAATAGTATGATGCCTCTCTCCAACATAAGGTTTCTTCCTTAGGAGGACAAGACGTTGGACTCCATGTAGCTCGCATGGTGTATGTTGGTTAAGAGAACCTCGCTAAACTAAAGTATTTTCCATTGAGATAGAATATTCTCCCTAAAGCTTGAGATGAGATATTTTCTAAAATGAATGAACTGCTTTGAGTATTTTCCAAAGAAGGAAGCAGTTTTTTCTAATAATACAAGTTGATCACTGGTTTTCAAACCAAAGTTATATGATTCCGAGTTCCAAGTGTTTGAGTTCAAAAGAGTTATAAGTTCTTGAGCATTAAAGAAGTTTTACTCTCCATTAGATATATGCATGAGTTTGAAAGTATTATTTAAAGCTTTCTTTAGTCTTCGAGTAATGAGAATAAGAGAAGAGTTCATATTTTTAAAGCTAAAGTATAATAACTCACGAGATTTGTGTTACATGCTTCATTTTATATGATTTATGAGCTTTATATTTTAGACTTATTCAAGCCATGTGACTTATTCCTATTTGCATGCATGATTTGATTAAAGAGTATTGATATTGTTTTATGTAAATGCATACACCCCCATATACTTAGTACATTCCCAAGTACTGATCCACATATAAGCCTATGTGCTACATTGTCTTATAATATAGGTTCAGGTGCTCAGTCCCAGCCTCATCAGTGATTCCCGAGTACCTTCGTCTATATTTGTACAATGGTGAATCCTTATGGTTCGAGGACCTATCTTCAGACATTTCAGTAGTTGATTGTTTATGTTATTACTTTCAGTTCAGTTTGAGTCAGTTGGGGACCTATCCCAATGGCTCTCGAGTTCATGGAGTAGTAGAAGCTTTGTTAGACTAGTTATCACACTGTGGTTATGTTGAGATTTCTTGTATTATGGTCGTTTGGACCGAGTATTTATCTTTATATTTCCTTTCATTTGATATGAAGTGCACATGTTTTTTATATTCCTTATTGAATAAGTATTATGAGAAGTGATAGGCTCAAAGGGTTAGCTTGGGGCTACTTTTAGCGCTAAGCACCGTATGACATCCCGGGAGGTAATTTTGGGTTGTTACATGCACCATATTATTCTTTAACTCAAAATTACCCCAGCAACCGGTCTTTAAATTGGGGAAGTCAAGTTTGTTGAAAGTGGGACTGCTACTTCCCTAACTATCCTACATGCATGTTGTTCTGCAGCGATTATCATAGGATTCTCTTGGTCTTCCTCTATTTGTTGAAATTGGGGGAGATGAATTGTGTCTCTCCTTCGTTAATGGAAGTGTTGTTTGTATTCAGGGATTGGTTCAACCAAATACCTATCCCTTGCTAGCTTCCAAACCTTAAAACCTATTTTCTGAAATCACAAAGCTAAGACAACAACAACGACAACAACAGCAAATAAATCTAAAGGTAAAACTAAAACAAACAATTGCCAAATAACAAGTCCCCGACAACGGAGCCAAAAACTTAACAGCGCACACGTAAATGTACGTGGTTTTATCAAGTAGTAAAGTAGCCTAATGAAAGCCAAGTATCGATCCCAAAGGGACTTGGTTAAACAAAGGTTCAATTTCAGTTCACAATTTAGATTCAACTGGTGTGAAAGTAACCAAAAAAGAGATTAAAGTTTGTAAATTGCAAGTAAAATAAATAGTATGTAAAAGAAAGATTTAGAAACAATCAATAGGAGAAAACCCAGGGTTAAAGCACTATCGACAATCATACTATGTTGTTGAATTTCATTCGTTAACATCCTTATCTTGGTTGTAGATTCATAGGGTTAATTTCATAATTATGGTTTCCTAACCTCTAATCCTTTACCTAATTTGAACCTTACAACTACATCATTGAGCGGGTATGTAATAGTTCAATTAAGTTCATTAAGCTATCATCCTACGTGTGAATCAAGTAAGGTATCTAAGTACATCCTTATACTAGATATTATTTTGAATTCCTTATTTTATAAAGAAATACAAACCATACTTTGTTCATCTCTATGTTCTATCCCCTATTCCCTCTCCCGAGATCAAAAGGTAGACAATTGATGACTAAGGGTCAAGAATCCTTAAAATAGTTAAATCAAAGATGAAAACACAACCAATAATGATAATCAAACTAAACAAATTCAATTCAAAACAATAGTACTCATGTCTTTGGCTTTAACCCTGGAAAAAAGGCGTTTAGCCACGCATAGTCATAGTCGTAATCACTAAGTTATAATTAACGACTAAAAACATTTATGAACTAAATTAAAATAATAAAACCCTAAGGATGAAGTTGTAGCATCCCCCTTTAATGCTCCAATACATTCCAAGATGATTAATATTTATAGTGGACAAGTCCCAAGCCATCTAGGATTCAAATTGCACTCTTTAGCCGTGTATGAAGTGGACCTCGCGACGTGAGTTTTGGAGATGTCTGTGGAAGTCGTGTCGCGAGATTGGGAGACGTCTGTGGAAGTTGTATCGCAAGATTGGGTGACATCAGTGGAAGTCATGTTGCGAGATTGGGAGATGCCTGTCGAGGTCGTGTTACGAGCTCATTGCGATAGCTCTCTGGAAATTGCATCTTGAAATTTGGTTAAGTGTTGAGCATTCCTCCTTCTACCCAAGTCTTTGTGGTGTCTTTCCAGTGGTTTTTCAGCCTCCAAATCATCTATATATCATTATATTAAGCTCATAAAACATCCTACAAGAACTCACCACATGAATTAGATGTTCAAACAACACAATATCCATCACGACAAATCAAGAACAAGAGCTTAAATTAGGTCAATCTCCATGAACTTCCACTACATATTCCTACTCTTTACTTGGCTCACTTGAACTTTGTACACTACCAAAAAGTTGTTCCACCTATAATAACACCATTAAAACTATTTAGAACACATTGAACACAGTAGAATCCAACAAAAGACACTAGAAAAGCACCTACCTCTAGCTAGTAACACTAGTTTGATCGATTGAAATCTAAGTGATCCAATTAACCCAAACTTGTTTCAAAAATACTTTGCACATTGCAAACATACACTTTAAAACTTAGATGCTTATTTATATCAATAGTAACACCTTAACCACTCAATTTATCCTCAAAACAAGGCAAAATAAGATAGAATAGTAACACTAAAGTGCATAAATACACCCAACATCAAATTTTAAGTCATCTAATGAGATTGAACCAATTACTATTAAGAAGCCATACTTTATCAATGGTTTTTCTTGGGAATATGGACTGAGGAAGAGGTTGACAAAATGAATGTGATTGGGGGCTACATTATGTCGTTATTGGGAAGTTTTCATATGGATGGCCTGATTTGGAGGATGTTAGATTACAAATTCCTAAGAAGTTCAATGTTAAAGGAGGATGTAATATTGGACTATTACAAAATAGACACATTTTAATGAGATTTGACAGGTTTATAGACTTTGTTAATGTTATGTCTAAAACTGTCTATTACATTACTGCCAAAGATAGATATTCGTATCAAATGAGACCTTTGATTTATGATGTAAAGTTTAATGCTAAGGCCTAACCATACAAGTTATGACATGGATGTCTTTACTTGATCTTAAACTGACATATTTTATGAAAGAATCATTATTTTCTTTGGCCTCCTCAGTTGGTAAACCTATTACTTGGACATGGCAACTGTGAACAAGACTAGGCCTAGTTGTGCTAAGGTTAAAGTACAAATGGATATTATGGATGATCTTTCTAAGTATGTAGAGATAGAAATTATGAATTCAATAATGAATGAAGTAAGGGTGGAGAAGGTAAAAATTCAATATGATTTGTTGCCCAAATATTGTAGGAAATATATGTTGCAGGGGCATAATAAGCAAAAATGCAGGATATTGCATCCAGAATTAAACAAAAATTATGTTGATAATGAAGAATTGGATGAATCATTATAAGGTAATAATAAAAATAAAAGAAGGTAAGCTGATTTACACAGAAAACAAGGTGATGGAAGACATGGATAGGAACAAAGGTGGAATCCCACAAGGAGACGCTTCCCGACAAAGGATATCAGGATGAGAAGGCTATTTCACCAGAGAAAAAAAATAATGAAAATCAGTTCAATGTTCTAGTAGAATAGGAGGAAGAAAACATAGAGTATGATAATAATAATATTATACTGGAGAATACCCATATTAACAAACAAGTAGGGAAAGGGTAAAGAGAGATAATAACTAAAGAATGGGTTACCAATTTTTTTTATTGCCAGCAGAATCAGGAGAAGATGCCAGTTAGTAGTCATGAGAAACCTGCATCTACATGGTAAAGGAGTAAGAAGTCAAACAATGAGCAGACAGAGAAAGTAGAGATCAGCATAACATACCTGATTGTATTGATAATAGTATGTCGAATGGAAGAGCGTAATTGAGCCTGGATAAGCAAGATAAACCTGCTGGGAGTATTTAAAAGTCATATTTTAGTAAATTATCTGATAATAGTGGTATACAGAAGGAGGCTTTGATGCGCAAAGAAGTGAGTTCTAATTACGCACAATAAAATAAGGTAACAGATCTAATTAAGGATAACAACAACAGACTTGCCATTATCCAACTCCCTATTCCAGTAGCTGAACAAGAATAGAGTGGTGATTCTAAGTCTCCTAACAAAGTTCTTCATGATATTCTTACCCATCAAGTAGAAGTTGTAGATAAAATTAATGGACTGATAGAAGGGGTGGAGGATAAAACCAAGAAAGATAATCCATAGGAGCAAATTTTTAAAGAAGCGAATTTATCCCCAAGAACAATCAAGTCCCTAAAGCAAGCAAGAAAGGGAAAAAGCCAAGTAATGGGGACAAAAATCTTCCTAGCATATCTCAACCTAAGGGAGGGTGTGGAAGTCGATGTTCTAAGCAATGATGAAAGCATTGGTTGGGATATCAAGTCGGTCGAATCTCAAAGATCTTTCCATAGAGTTCAAATATTGAATATATTTAATAAGTTTTCTTTCAACAGTCTAGGCATATTAACAAATATAGAGGTAGATTGCAGGTGCCTCTTATGTTTCATAACTATAATGGTAAAATTTGGTGTTTTGTGAATCATGGATTTAATGTGGTAGTTAAAAAAGACACCAACCATTTACTGAAACTTTTTCTTCATCATCAGTATAATCGGGTCTCTTTTATGATGACTATAGTTTATGTTAAATGTGATAGACGTTAAAGGCTAGATTTGTGGGATAATATTATTTCTATAACCAATAGTATCTCTGAACCATGAATCATTAGAGGGGATTTTAACTCAGTATTGTATGCATTAGATAAGATTGGAGGTTTTCCTATAACTTTGGCTAAAATTGAGGACTTTAGAGATTGTGTTAAAACTGTTAAGCTTAACAATTCAACACAAGGGTAGCCCTTTTACCTGGTGGAATGGGAGGGTTGGGGATGATTACATTTTTGAGAAATTAGATAGAAATTTTTTTAAGATAAGTTAATTTCATAAAGCTGGAACGTTTGGCTAGAGATAGGTCGGATCATGCTCTTTTGGTGCTATGCTGTAAGATTACTGGAAAAAGGTTCAGAAGCTTTTTAAGTTTCTCAATTTCTAGATAGACAATACTAAATTTATAGAGGTGGTCAATTTCTAGATAGACCATAATAAATTTATGGAGGTGGTCAGATCAAATTGGGATGATGATTGCTCTAATAACCCTTTTCGTGATTCCAAAAGAAAGATTAAGAAGGTGAAAAAGCCCTTTCTAAGTGGAGCAGGCAGACTTAAGGAGATATTTTTTAGCAGACGATAATCAGGGAAGATACAGCTAAGATTAAAGAGAAATTGTTTGAGGACTCTCCTTCACAGTTAAATAGAGTTGTTATGCTGAGAGAAAAGGTTTAATATATCAGATATCTTCAACTGGAAAAAAGCTATTGGCAACAAAATACTGGGTATGACTGGTTTGAGAATGGGGATAGAAATACTAAATTCTTCCATGTTATAGTTAAAGTAAGAAGAAACGGGCTGAAAATTTCAAGAATCATTGATGATTCTGGTTGCTGGTTAGAAAATAAAGCTCAGATTAAAGGACAAGTTATTTCCTTTTATCAAAAGTAGTTTTCATAAGGTAGAGATGCAACAGATTTTCCCCTATTAGTGTGTATTCCTAATGTTGTTATTGAGGAGGAAATATGGTTCTTGAAGCTATTCCAGAAGAGGAAAATATTAAATAAGTTGTGTTCAAACTAAATAGGAATAGTAGCAGTGGACCTGATGGGTTAACTGGGAGATTTTATCTGGTATGCTGGGATATTATTAGTGGAGATGTAAGGATATTGCTTGTGGATTTCATTGAAGGTAATACTCTCCATAAATCTATTACACATATTAATTTAGTTCTTATTTTTAAAAGGATAATATGCAATTCTTTTCTGATTTAAGACCAATTAGTCTAAGTAATTTTGTTAATAGAATCATGTCTAGGATTGTGCATGATGGTTAGAAAATATGTTACCTAGATTAATATCCACAAATCAATCAGAATTTATGAAAGAAAGGAGTATTGTGGAGAATGTTCTACTTACTCAAGAATTAATTGTTGATATTAGAAAAAGAGGAAAACCTCCAAATGTAATATTGAAACTCAACATGACCAAAGCCTATGATAGGGTCTCTTGTTTTTTCTTAATGAAAGTAATGAGGAAGTTCGGTTTCTCAAATAAAGTGGTAGATGTGATATGGAGACTAATCTCTAACAATTATTATTCTATATTGTTATATGTTCATGCAGTTGGTTTCTTTCATTCAACAAGGGGAGTGAAACAAGGGGATCCTTTATCCCTTGCACTTTTCATTTTATCAGTTGAAGTGATGCCAAGATATCTTAATTAGTTATTTAATAACATATCTTATGTGGGATATGGTATGTCTACGTAGAACACTAATTTGAACCACCTTGCTTATGCAGATAATACTATCATATTTACTTTTTCTAATGAGTATTCAATAGAGAAGATTATGTAGATCTTGTAGGAATATAAAGCTGAATCTGGACAAATGGTGAACATGGGGAAAATTTCATTTATATGCATCAGAATACCTCTTCGTGGTAAGGTAGATGGAGCAAATTACTGGGATACATAGGGGATCCTTCCTATTGAAATATCTTGGATGTCTCTTATCTCATTCCAAAAAGAAAAAAGAGGATTATGTTGATCTGATTGAAAAAATTAGGGGTAAACTTCAGGCTTAGAAGGGGAGATTATTATCCTATGGAGGCAAAGAGTTTCTTATCAAAAGTGTAATTTAGTGTGTTCCACTCTATGTATTATTAGCAGTTGTTCCACCAAAGAGTGTTATGAAAAAAGTGCAGAGAATATTTTCCAAGTTCTTTTGGTAAAATAAAGTTACTGGTGGAAGCACGCATAGGGTATCTTGGAATAAGTTATGTCTTCTCAAACAAGAAGGTGGTTTGAGGTTTAGATCAATAGAATATGTAACTCAGGCAATGCATGCTAAGATTTGGTGGAGGTTTAAGTAACGCCCCAAAATCGGATCCCGAGACGTCACATAGTGCTTAAGGTCACAAGTGACCCCAAGCTAACCCTTCATCTGGCATATCCCAAAGCAACTGAATAAAATACATAAAAATAGAAGGAATAATGCGAAAACAACCCATAACTTAGTCTGACCAACATAAAAGTAAATTTACACGGTCATAATTCTGCTCATATATATACAAATCTAAAACTGAATACACTGACTACTAGTGACTGTCTATGAAGCCTCTACTAGCATTGACCAAAGATAGCTGGGTCATGACTCCCAATACCCCTACTCAATACGACTGAATACAGAAAATACAATACACCTCAAATCTGAACAACTCAAGTCACTGAATCAAAAGGACTAATCACCTGCCGATCGAGAGCTGCGACCCAGCTGAACATGATATTTGCGCTACAGCTTGTACCTACATTTTGGTAAGAATGTAGCCCATGGAAATATGTGGGTCGGTACTTTGAAATGTATTGAGTATGTGAGGGTGCATGCCACAATATAAATAGTATAATCAATTTTATAAAAACATGCATACGGACAATGATGACTCACTTGGCTTGAGTTATATCAAATCATACTTTTCATAATTTCACAATAAACAGTTCATATGATAAAATCTCGTAATCCACGTAAATCATTATAATCATAAATTATGATAAATCATTCTAAATCATCATAATTTATCATATCATCAAAAATCATCATAGATAATTATAAATCATCATAAATGACCATAAAACATCATAAACATCTCAACTCTTTGACTCAAATCTCGGAGTGACTCAGTAATTCAATAAACTTAATCTTATGGACACGGAAGTTTCCTATAACCGACAACCCCACATGAGCTACGTGGAATACCAATGTTTGAAACCCCCGTTGGCGGGAGCGTCATACTCTTTGCCAGGGAGTACGACCTTAAAACTGCAATAAACATAATCAGGCTCTCTGGACGTTTATATCATCATCAAACAACCCTACGGTGGCACATAGATTTGAGGAAATACCAAATTTTTCTCTCAGTGCTAAGTACTACTCCCCGACAAGCTCAGAACGCGTTAGGAAATCCACCACAACATCACAAGGGTCTATCATAAAGACCAAATCAAATCTCTTTCACATTTATCAAATCATATCAATTTGTGGATTCCTAACTCAACACATTTTATCTTAAAATATTTTAATCTTCCTTAACATCAACAAGGTATCAATGCATTGAACCATAACTAACTCGATATTTGAACAAGGATATGAAGACTCAACACATAATGTTTTCAACAATTCAACTCATCAAAACCATCTGAAAAATACCAAGACTCATTGCAACTTCGATATCAATATACCCAATAACTCAAATCGTCATAAGGAAGCTCAAAATTTGACACATGGCTCGAAAACACTTGGAAATACCAATAATTCATTCTTGAACTTAAAACGTGGATACATGTTCAAAATATATCAATTCTTGATAGAAACACCAAGAATCCCAATATTAAATCTCAATTCATAGAACGAAAATAGTCAAATACTCATGTGATTCAAAACTTACAATTCAAATCTTTATAAGTTCATAATAGAATTATTTAGACATAATTCAACTTACAGAACCATATGAATCCATTAAATAATCATAATTGGCAAGCTTGAATAATTTACATATATACATAATCAAAATCTCATGGTAGGATATCTTGGAAATAAATTCATTTGCCAAACTCATAATAATCCATAATAAAAATTATAGATACGGGCACAAGAACAGAAGAATTATTCTTGTTCAAAACCAACATACCTTAAAATTAAAGATTGAAATGAATTCTTGCCTCGGAACACTATTCACGAAATTGATTGGTGCATCTCGAAGAGCTCGGAACGGGGACTTCATTTATCGGATTAATTTGGAATTTCCATGGTGGAATTGGAAGATTTAGGAAGGGGAATTTAGAGGTTTAGGGTTTCTTTCTTGGAATTTTTTTTTAAAAATAACAGACTTTGATCCCCAAAATCAGTTTTTATGCTTATTTACACGAAATGGGGCAAGGGTGAAATGACTGGATTGCCCCTAAGGAAATTGAAAAATGGCAGAAAAATTCTGCGTACCTTGGCAACGAAAAACTGAATAACTCCTCGTTCGGATATTGGATTTTTACGAAATTTATATTGTTGGAAATCTAACTCAAAGATCTTTAATTTTATATATGGTAGGCCACCCATTTCATCATATATAAGGAGTTATGATCGACCAAAGTTGACCCAAATCAAATCAGTCCCTCAGTTACTGATTTGACATGCTGAAATAAATTGATCGTAACTTATTACTCTGATGTTGGAATGGGGTGAAACCAATTGCATTGGAAAGAAGACTCAAAGATCTTTAGTTTGATATATAGCAGATCTTCCAGTTCCTTATATTCAGGAAGTGATGATCGTTTGAAGTTGGCCCTGAAATGCTGAAAATTTCTGGAGCATGCTAATCTCATGGTGCCGCTGTTTTGGGCACCCAAACGTGCCCTTATGCTACTCCAAAAATTCCGAAACTCACTCGGGATGTATTACGACCGTTCCCCATCGCAACACAACTTAAAAATTGAAAAATTTATGTCGTAAAGGTTGTCAAATAAATACCCGAAGATCAGTGGTCTAAATGAGAAAGTTTCAACACTAAGCAAATTTTTTTTTCTTTTGAGTGCTAAGCTTCACTTGGCAAGATAAAAAGGCTTTAACGACTCGACACATTTTGGAGAAAAATATTTAACGGAAAAAATTCGGGGTATCACATCATCTCCCTTTTGGAAACATTTGTCCCTGAATGTCGCTCGTTAGGTTAGGAAGGCAAGGAAAATTAAGGCTACGCAACTAAAATAGCTTGATGAATAAGTTTATATTTTTCTAAGCTTTGGAGTACTTTCCGACGCATAAGCTCATGATAATCACAACGACATAGTTGAGTCTTACTAAAAGAGTTGGATGAAGGAAAAATTATTAACTTTGATTTAAATCCGCATTCACAAAGAAAGAGATAAAAGATCTAGGATATGAAAACTCGGGATATCACAATATCTCCCTCTTGGGATCAGTTCTCCCCAAATAATACTAATTGATACACGGGACACTTTTTGATTGATACATGGCTTAATACTTGGGTAGGGAACAAAATCAAAGGCTAAATAGAACTTGATAACTCGCTTCGACACAAATAAATCATTCTTGAAATGGTTATGCTTACGAAACTTCAAGTAGTGAGATTGGACCACATCGGAAGATGGAAAAAATATATGAATCCTTCGGAATAACTATCAAGTTGAATTTCTAGGTGCACGAACAGAATCAAGACACGCTCTTATTCAATTAGGATATATATATATATATATATATATATATATATTCAAATAAGGATTTTGTAACTTGACCCCAATTTTAAGTACGGAGCGTAGGTCGATCAGTCTTATATCAAAATAAAAGTACTAGATCCCACGCAGTACAACTTACTTTCAAGCTTATCAATACGCTTTGCACACCCTTTCTCCGCAATACTATTTTCCCCAAATACCAAACTTACTTGATTCAATTCATAATTCTCACAAGGCATTTGCAATCTTGGCTATTCAAATATAACTAAGCCAAACTCTCTCTCCTCATTCTCAAGCTTAATTTGGAGTCATCAATTCCTCCACCTAACACCGTAACATAGCACCATTCCGAATTATAAATTTACACACATCCACATTGTTATAATTCATCATCTCACAGATAATTCTTATTACCACTCAATCAACTCTAATTCACTTAATACTCACCATTTTCAACCATCATATTCATATCAACAAGTCTTGAAGCTTAGGGAACTATTCATAGGCATATACACAATTAAACTTATAGCAAGGCCAAGACTTGCAACTAATATCCTCAGACAGGAGATATATTCACAATACATGAGTGCTATGTAAGATCAATTTACAAGAGCTTTTAGCTTAGACTTCTAAATCAACACAGACACCAAAATTTATCGATAATATAAACTTTAATGTCCGTCCATATATACACACATGATGTTCAAGCCTATCTTTATAATTACGTATACACTCCTAATCAACACCCATAAAACACCTTTTTCAAATTCTACAATCCTTTATTAA